>NC_133024.1:68929583-69080781 GCF_048771995.1 Taeniopygia guttata | reverse complement strand
CAGGGACTCCTGGAAAATCTGAGCCTCACAATTAGCCACTTCCTGCCCCTTCAAGAGTCTGACATGCAGAAACACATGATTCAGCACAAGAGGAGAATTCACACCAAAGCAGATATTTTGGGCATATAAGTATTTCTGTAGCTCAAGATCAGCAAGGCTATATGAGTGGAAGGAGTGGGAGAGAGCCCTTAGGTGTCCCAAAGACTATACAGAACTTATACTGAAGGAATTATGCAGTGTTCATCTGTTTTAACTAAGTCCAGTAATGACAGACTTATAAAATAGTTCAGTCAACATTAATTTTAAATGGACAACTTAAAAAAAAGAGTATTTTGCCACTGGGTGCAAAGATATCTATTGATAAAACATTAACTTAACATTAACACCCCTTTGTATCATTAGCATAAAAATGGTAAAATATATTAAAAAATAATTCTTCAGACAAGGGATTCACAATCTCACCGGTTTCGTAGTTTTTTTTTTTTTTTTTAAATACGTAAATGTCTACTGCACTTGAGAGTTCCAGCACACTATTATGGAAAAGAATATATCAAGCTGTCCACAGGTTAAAAAAGTAGCATGCCAAGCAGCCTTAGCCAACATGGGTCTTTGACCTGTTTGGCACAGCTGCAGAAGGTAACAGAAGCCTGCCAGCCAATACCCTCACTACTCTCTGAAAGACCTAATTCACTAATTTTCCTTCATTCATTTTCCTACGTAATTTCCAACCCAGGATTCAATGTGGTTTTACAGTAGGTACAACCTATTTCCCAACCTCCAACTATTCCAATGATTATAAACTCCACATAAGACAAACTTGAAAGAGTGGATACCACCAACAGAATAAAGATCAACAGTACATAAAGAAGAGATACAAACACGTAATTCTTATTAGAAAAAGAATATTCAAGCATTGTTTGGTTGAGTTCTACATAATATATGCGGATCTGATACTGTATTGTTAAATCATCAATGGTATAGAACTATTAACATGACAGCCATTTTTGGTTCATACTCCTTTTATTCTTTAGTTTTGTTCTGTCCATTTTTAATTGTTTTTTTAATCTACTCCTTTCTTCTGGAAATTAAACATTTGACTAAAACAAAAAAATCACTTTATTACTATAACTGTCTTACCAGTGACATGCTGGTACCTAGTTCTTCCCAACATAGAATGCATAGCATGTCCCATTTCATGGAAGAGATTCTCCATCATGCCAGGACTTAGTAGCGTTGGTGCACCCCTTGCTGAATTGGGAAGGCTCAGCATAAGAACAACTACAGGTAGCTGGTACTCTCCGTTTTCCTTTAGCCTGCCTCCTCGAACTGTAAAGTGACAGTCCTTTTCAAGGTAAAAGCAAAGATGGACAGCCAATGTCATTATATCAATGATACTAAAACAATGATTAAATTAAACTAAACTGTTAAATCAAATCTGAACATATATCAGTTAGATGAGTAGAATTCAGTGCTGCTATTGAACAACACTGTTTCTCCATCCTTACTATAGACTTCAAATTCATAAAGAAATTACTTTATTCCGTAAAGGAAAGACTGTGTTGCTTTTAGAAAATAAAATTATTTATGTTTTAGAATTATCAAAACCATTCAAACTTTCTAACAAGTATCACCAGTGACAAGACATTTACTGATGTGTCAAATCCGTAATGTACAGATTAAAGTCTCTCCTCCACCTTCAGCAGCAACTTCTTTATAAAATATACTACACAGAATTACTAGTATATTATGAAATACTAGCAAAACAGAGATTGTTTTGCTAGTATTATAAATCTATTATAAATCTAAATGTAGATTTAAAGATTGTTCATACATCACCTCATGAAAGTGGTAATATGCAGATGCTCCTACTGAGTGAAGTGTCTACTGTACTGCATCCTGTTACAAATATAGTGGCACTAGGTAGTGACTGAGCCACACCAGTTAGAAATGTCTACATTTTTAAAGAGAATTTAGAATAAAAATTAGTTTAGTGTAAAGATTAGAAAGTATAAATGTGAGATTGTTTCTACTTGTAAACACTAGGCCAGAAAACGAGTGTTTAAATATCAACCATTTCTCTAAACAGAGTTCCCTAAACACTTCATAACACCTGTTATTCTGTACCACAAAGAGTCTGAGTTCAGCCTATAGGGTGTTTTTTTTAAATGAAAGCTTGCTCTAAAAAATATTTTACCTGAACCCACACATGAAGTTACACACATTCCCTGTTTAATTTATTTTAAAATTAGTCAAGTTTTACTGAATTTATATTGAACGCAAATAGCATTAATGCTATAGTCATTACTTACATAAAACCCAAGCTGAAGTCAGATCATAAATGTTACCTGATGTGGTTTATCAGGTCGCTGGAAGAAGTCACAATAGATGTACCCTAGCAAACCCTCAGTTTCATGAACAACAGCCTGAAGAAAAAAAGAATATAATTTCCATAGTGAAAGCACTGATAACATGCAAACTGAAGACCTAATATTCAAATCCCAAGACTTATAATGAAGAAATAACAAACAAACTGGGAATAATTAATATAAAATCTGTTCTTAATTTTAATTGAAAATAAATACATGGAAAAAATTGATATCTTGTATCTCAAATTACAGACATTTCTGCATTTCACTCAAAATTAGGCAGTCACAGATTAGTATTAAAAGTACTTTCTGTGTTAAAAAAGCCCACAAATGACAAACAGAAGCTGATTTACCAAGGAAATAAAAGAAAGAGTAAGGAGTAATTATAAATTGACCCACAGTACATAAAGAACAGCATCTCTTGCTGGAGGCTGAGGATAGAAGAGCAATGCAGAAGACCTGGCAATGAATAAATAGGAACTTGGTAACCTGATGAGTAAGTTACTGCCCAAGTTTTAATTCCCCTAAAAAGAGGGCAGAAAAATTAAAGTAAAAATCAATCTCAAAGTAAAGATGACTTAAAGAGTAAAAAAAGAAAAGGTAAAGACACATGACAGCTAGGACACACATCTCCAGCATTCTAGTCATCTATGGTTATCTACAAATTGAAACTAAAATTAACAGGGCCCATTCAGAAAAGTGCAACAATAATCTCCAAACAGAAACTGGTTTAGATTCAGGCATCCTTGACACAGAGCTCTTACTAAGGATATAAAATACCAAACATCCAAAAGGCACTTAAAGAGATGATAAAGCTATTGAGGTCTAACTTCAACTAAAATTAGACAACTAGTTTGTGTTTTTGATAGGTATCCAAGTTATTTTCTTTTAAAGTTTAATTCATAGCTCACAGGAACACACTATCTTGTTTATCTTCCCTTTGGTTTCAGAGGCTGGGAACAAGAATACTTACCAACTTTCGAACATCTTCAGACCAAATCTCTCCCCTCTTTGTCTGTTCAGCATAGAGAGAGATCCCTAGGAGCTGACTGAACAAAGAGTTCAAACCTTCCATGCACGCCCCAAGAGAGAAAAATGGACAGTACAAGCCAGGATCAATGTTGTACCTAAGGGAATACAAGAATCCCAAACCAGTCAGTCAGCAGAGCTACATAAACTATAGTACTCACCTTCAAGCTACAGAATGCCACAAAACATACCAGCTCAGCCCAAAGACCCTCAGTGAGCACATTTGGCTTTATTTTTCAAATAGTGAAACCAAGTTACAGACACAATGCTTTGCAGTACCTCGATTTTTCTTACATTCAAATCTGGATACCAAATTCAACAGATGTTGACTATGATTTTTAGAAATGTGGTCAACATGTAGCCTAAACAGACCATAGCAACATGATGGGTGGCCAAGCAGTGGCTTTTGATTCTCAAGAGGCCACTGGCACTCAAGAGCCTTTCCCATGCCAAGGCTGCATCGTGTGACTGATCAGAAAAACAAGATGGCTTTGGCTGTGGTTTAAGCCAAATCCTCAGCCAGGGCAGGAAACCAACTGGTAAGCACTGCTGACTCTGCAGTCTTGCCTTTCACTGCAGAAACACCAAGTAGACACAATCACCTCCCACACAAAAATTACACCTCAAGCTCTGGGGACTCTCTTGAATCATGCAGAAAATATCTTACAGCTGCAAGCCACCTGGAAATTTCAGTATGCGACACGAATTTCAAACATGGCCAACACAGCTTCTTGAGCCTAACCGCAACCAATAATGTCCAAGATGCTGTAGGACAGAAGACACTCATAGAGAGGAAGAAATCATACATCTGCATGCACACACATAAACAGAATGAACAAAAAATTCAAAAAGTAGTTCAGAGATGTATGCAGTCTGTAGAAGGGTTCACACTCCCTGAGACTCTGACTCTAAAAAGTAAACACACTACAAGTGTATCAAGCAAATAAATGCTTTGCAAAATTACACCTTTCAGAAGCTGATTAGCGCCACACAACTCTTTTGAGACAACAGTAAAATCAGAGCTGGAATCTGCTTATAGTTATGTGTGCACCACAAATGGCAAAAAATACTCTTGCCTCATTTCACATACAAAGCCCAAAGTGCTATTTTATGCCATTTTCTAGCGTCTGAGAGTAAAGACTGTTTAAGTCTAGACAATCACAGTCACTGAAATTTAAACATGCATCAACTAGACTACTATAGCTGGACACCAAAGATGAGAACCATGCTGTTTTAAGACCTGGGATCAAAAAGCTTAGTTACAGACCAGCTGTGAAAGAACCAGCTAGTCCCTACCCACATATCTACCCTTCCTTCCTTCCCACTCCCCCAGAGAAGACCTGAAAAAGAAGCCCCCTAGGGATACTTCATTTGCCAAAGTGCTGCTGACAACTGCAGCTCCAATTCACTGATGAGCATCACTGAGCTGTGAGGCACAGCAGGGTGGGGTTACTCCTCTAAGCCACAATATGGTCAGGTACAAGATTTTGCTTATTATCACACCACAAATGCAAGAAAGTCCGTGTATTCCATTCTATTTTAAACTATACTAGAACATAGAAAATAAAGCAGATTTTGCCTCTACCACACTGACACAATTTTTCAAGAATTTCACACTTAAATTCATACACTGCACGCTTCCATGTACACATTTTCCTTCTTACTAAAAAAGTCATTACACCCAAGGAAATAAGCATGATATAAATCACTTTAGATCAAGTTAGATAAAAAGACTGAAAGCAAGTCTCTAAAAGAAAGCAAAAAAGATGAGCTAATTTTCATATAAGCCATAGAAATTCAGAGTACAAAGGACACTGACTGACACACACAGCTCCCCTGTCCACTTTGACACACAGAATTAAAGGGTCTGTGTTGAATACCCTAAGAATTTTTAACTCAGTAATTCCTAAGAATTGCAATACTTTCAACAGTGGTCCTTTTTGGAAAGCTTTAGCAGGTAAGTCTCAGATGTCTCCACACTTTTATAAAATTGTCCGGTGGTTGCGTTCTGGCCAGACTGTTACCATGAAAACTGGAACATACCACCAAGTGCTTCAGACCTCCTGATTCTCCTCTGAAGCTCTCCCTGCATACAGACTACAAGAGCTGTTAAAACAACCCTTCTTTGAGAGCTAATCATAACAACCTCCACAATAGTTTAGAATTGGTTTTTGTCATATCACTTTAAAATCTTGTACTATCATCCTACATGCCACTATAAATAGTAAGCTAAGTTTTCCATTATTAATTAAAAGAATTGCTTCTTTAACTAATATCTGCTACAAAAGAACTGTCTCAATGCACACCACGGACAAGCTCAAGTGGCTTCATTGCACAAGGGCTCTTTGCAGGGCTTTTTTGCCAAGTGCATTTCAATCAGTCCTGCCAAATCTACACTTATTTGCAAAGCCTGCACACCCTCCTACCCCTCAGACATCCAGTGTCATCCAGGATTCCTGTGCTATTTCCTCCCTGCCCAGTGAGAGAAGAGAGACAAGCATACAAGGTATTTTAAGAAAGAAACATATGACACAGTACTACAAACACACACTTCAGTAAATCAGAATTTAACACTACCAACAGCTCACATTCATAACAAAACATCAGATTTTCACAGCTGCAGGAAATTAAAACATGTTACTCCCAACAGTAAAATAATAAGAAATTAAAGAACAGCCCCTTGAAAATGCTTCATGAAATTAGATAACTTTTTCACAAGAAATAAGAAAAATCAAAAGGTGTAGAGACTGCTCAAAATTAGGAGCAGAATTTTTTTTTTTTGATGGATCAGCTAACCCTGTAAACCGTTTCCAAGTATACGAAAGACAAGAAAGTCACCAGGAGCAGTCAGTATAGATTCAGCAAAGGCAAGCCATGCTTAAATAACTTGATAACCCAATATGATGAAATAACTGGCCTGGCAGAAAAGGGGAGAGCAGTGCATATCACCTCCTTGGACTTGAGTGAGCCCATAAGACCATCACAGAGAAGCTGTCAATGTATGGGCTGGAAGAGCAGACAGAAAACTGGCTGAATGGCAGGGCTCAGAGGGTGATCAGTGCCACAATGGCTGCTTGGAGGCCAAGGACCAGCAGTGTGCTCCAGGGGTCAGTACTGGGTCCAGTCCTGTCCTGTCCAGTCATTGGCAGATAACACTAAATTATCATCCAAACTGGGAGGAGTGGCTGATATGTCAGAGGGTCTTTTTTCACTCCAGCGGGTCGTTTACATGCTCACAGGATAAATGAGCTGACAGGAACTTCAAGAAGTTCAAAAAGTTCTCCACTGCACCTGGGGAGAACAACCCCAGGCACCAGTATGTGCTGGGGAACACCCAGACCCAGCAAGAAAGGAGCTGTGCAGACAGGGACCTGGGGGTCCTGGTAGACAAGAAGTTAAACATGAGCCAGCGAGGGACCCTTGCCACAAAGAAGGTGACTGGCACCCTGGGTGCATTAGGAAGAGCATGGCCAGCAGGCTGGGGGAGGTGACCCTTCCACTCTACTCAGCACTGTGTCCAGTGTTGAAGTGCTGTGCCCAGTGCTCAGCTCATCAGGAAAAGAGACACAGCCACATTGTTCGGCCTGGGAAAGAGAAGTCTCAGAGGGATCTTAATAAGGAGTACAAATTCCTGAAGCAAGCATGCAAAGACAGAGACAGGCTCTTCTCAGTGCTGCCCAGTGACAGGACCAAAGGCAATGGGCACAAAATGAAACATGAGATGTTGCATCTTAACATAAGCAAACATGTTTTTCCAGTGAGGATTAGCAAGCAGTGGCACAGGTTATCCTTAGAGGCTACAAAGTCTTGCACCTTGGAGACACTGAAAAGCTGCCTGGACATGATCGTGGACACCGAGCTCTAGGAGACTCTGCTTTAGCAGGGGGCTGGAACAGATGACCGCCAGAGAAAATTTCCAACTCCAATTATTTTGTGAAGATGTCATATGGAACCTAGGACTAAGACCACACAGCTGCAGCATGAGATAGATTCCAGCTTTATCAGAGGAAGGCAATGTTTCATGCTAATCACAAAGGATTACCACATCCAGCTGAAATACTGGATAAATGTGTTTGCTGGAGGGGTGGAAAAAAACAACCTCCGAAACTAAGTTTCATTTCATTTCAGTCAAATACACAGATATGTACTAGAGGGACAAAGCAATAATATTTCTTCATGGGTAGAACAGCTGACACTAATATATTGCAGGGAGAAGATTAACGCCTACTTCTCATTCTCAGCACTCCTTGAACATGCACAGTGTCCCCATGACCCCACCCCAGGATGAAAAGTATGGGAAGAAGGCTTTCTGATAAATACTTTGTAATATACTGTCACTGTCCAAAATGAGGAGAGGGGGTAAGGTGGTGGTAGGAAGTCAGCCTGTAATAGTTTTGTCCTTTGAAAAAAGCATGATACTTATCCAAGCCCCCAGAAAAATAGCAGTACCAGACTATAATGCTGCAAGGCAGACTCCCCAGAGGAACTAGCCCCCTACTCCGGCTAATGTTTGAAGATGTCACAATCTTGACATTTTGAGTACAATGAGGTCCTGACTAAATAACCACTTTAATAGAAACTACACAAAGTTAATGTCAGTCCCTTCTGGTAGAACATTGCCAGGATCAAATCTCTCCCACATTTAATGAAAGATGTGTGTTAATGTTCTTCTTGCCAATGGAAAATTGAAAAAAGTTTTGAAAAACAGCATTTTTTTTTATATAGAATGTCAAAATAAAAATGTTTCTACTTCTGATCTCAATTGTCCATTTCTGCCTTGCCTATTACACCAGCGTGAAAAAAAAAATCAAAGCTGAAGATTTTGAAAAACCCTCAAATACCACTAGAGTCATATGCCCCAGACTCAATACTTAACTTACTTCTGGACACACCTGGCAGCAATCAGCAGAGATTATTATACTTTGAGTTATCTGGCATCCACTGTTTCCTAGCCAGTGTCCTAGGAGTTATGCAAAAAGGGGTTAAAACCCATAATATAGTGCAATTATTACAATCAGATTATAATAACCAAAATACTTCAAAGTGAGTACTGGGTAGTGAAACAAAAAAGCTATTCCTCCGAAAAGTGTGTAATATATCTTCAAAAATCTTTGTCTAAATACCAGTCTATATCTCTAAGCAGGAATCATTCCAGACATCAAAACACTGATTCAATTCCCAAGTTTTGAATTTGGTCCTACCTCCTTACATGAACCCAACCTTCACAAATTAAGTACAACCTATGTGAAGAAAACCTAATCCCAAACTTGCACTGATTCCAGGAAAACTTTCTCTTTGGGCTTACTTAGGAACAGCAATATGCCAAAACCTCAGATATCTGAAACTGATGTTCTATAACCAAAACCTCAGTTCCTGGAATTATTACTGATAGATGATCTTGCCTTTCAGCGGCAAGAGCAAGCATATGACTGACTATTTTCTGAGCCCCCACCTTCAAGGTTTAATGCAACTCACTGAAAAATAAAAGGTGTAACACTAGGTAAGATTAGATGACAATGGGGAAAAGGGAACAAATGGAAAGATTCGAACCTTCCTCAAAAATAAAAATACTCAATGAACAGAACAGGAAATGCTGCAATCTCTACTACATCTCTAAAACTTAAATTTGGCATATGGGTGTAGGTAGAAAAGTATTTGGAAGTATTTACAAAGTAGATGCTCCCTTGTTGAAGATTCTTGGTTGACTTCAGACACCCAAATGGCAGCAGTCATTGGCAACTTCATTGTTTCCAGATGACAAGAAAAAAAGCATCTGTTAGCTAACAAATGATTACCCAATCTCAGTTACTGACAGTTTCATCATGTTAGTAGGACTGCAGGAACACATTTCCCAAGCACAGTATTTTGGCATTCAAATTCATACCAATGTAAAATATGGTAGCTCAACTTTTGGCAGCAATGGGGACTGTGATTGTGACAGCAATCAAAACTTCTCTTCCCTCAGTCCTTTCAAAGAAGATTCTCATGCTGTTAAAGAGTCTCAGGTTGTATCTTCAAAGCACACTCTGACCTGGGCCAGATTTTGTAAAAGACTACATAAAACTTGAAGATTAAGACTTCTCTCAATACACTCCTTTAGCATTTTAAATTGTCCAGTAACAAAGACAGAACTTGTATGTGTAGGATGCAGAGCCGTTTTGAGGGTTGATCCAAGACTGTAAAATTAGTATCTCCTGAAGCTAAAGGGAAAATTCAAAGTTCCCCATCTTCTATCCCAGGTGTATGGTGCTTCTTTGATCCCTTTTTTTAAACAAGAAACCAAGTGTATTTGTAAATACAGACTAGAGCCTCCCAACAAAACCCTATCAAAACCAAGGCATTCCTGCCTTGGCAAGGGGTTGGACTAGATTATCTCCAGAGGTCTCTCTCAACCCTGACAATTTTGTGATTCTGGGATTCCATTGCACATTACTTTTCAATCAACAGAATGAAAGTATAACTTCAGTCAATGAATTAGCTGATACTGACTGACTCTACATAAAAAGGAGCAGAATTTCCAAAGTGATTTAGTTTAGCCTGCCCTTGAAATGCTCACTAGCCAGAGCAAAGCTATCTTCAAAATCTACATTTTAAGAAATGCTGATGACCCTACTGTGCATATAATTATTTTTATTATACTACATGTTAAAGCAATAACCATTCTAAGAATCACTTTATGCACAATTTTCAAGCTGTTATCAATTGTGAGCTTGAATAATTGTACAGCTTTGTGCCTTCTATTTAAAAAAATAAGTAAAAAATTAAAATAAAACTGCAAGAAGCAGCTGCTTTATTATGAGCACACTCTTCATCAAGTGGCCTCCACATTTATTCAGACAAGTTACGATTTTATCTCCAACACGAAGTGTACTCAAATATTTTTGGGAAAAGAAATCAGAAAGGAAATTATCATGACCCACACTGAACTACAGCAACAGGCACTCTGCCACCAGTAAGGGTTCTGCTAAGCATTACTGCTACTACGAAGAAAGGTTAATGTTCTGGAGACAGACAACATTTAGTGACAATAACTAAATGAGAGAGCTGGAAGACAGGTTTTCTTGTATGCTGTAATTTGCAGACCCAGAAGAGCAGACAGACTCTTGTGCACACGGCAGAGTAAGATCACCAGAAAAACACTGTACTGCTGTCTCCAAAGCTGGCAAACACAGTTACAGCATTTCCTAAGGAAGAAAATGGATTCAGGGCAGCTAAGCAAGCCAGGGCAAGAATCAAACACCCTGTGTGGATACTCTTTTACTCAAAATGTGAGTTCTGGGCCTTAGGATACCCATGTCACGAAAGAAGGGTGGACACAATACTATAACACTTTCAAGCTTAATAAGGTACCAGCTAGAGGTAACTAGCACAAGTCTAGAGCTCAGCTATGAGCTCTTGCTTCTTGCTGAAACTTAGGCTTCCCTGACTGGACTGTATGTTGTCTAGTTGAATCCAAGAGGATGAAGAGGACAGTATTTTCTATGGGAATATGCCTTTGAAAATGCAGGCAAAAGAGATGAATCTCAGATAGTGTTAGCTTTGCAGAAAACTATATACTCCAGCCAAAAAGATTTCTTACTATGTGTCATTTCCTCTAGTGCATCCCCAGGAAAAAAATGCAGGTATGGATTGATTTTTGGTATTTTCAATTTGCACTGCTACAAAAATATTTTCCCAACTACCCTTGAACTTGAGCACATAAATTTTTTTAAGCCATTATGTGAAACTTAAAGGATCTGAATGTAATTCTGGAAGAACAGGAAAAGGAAATATCAAAACTGCTATCCGTTACAGACATACACACACCCATCAGAAAATACAATGATTAATCTAAAAGAAGACTTCCTGAAATCAAGGATTTTGTACGTGCCTAGATATTAATAATTTCATTTTAAAGGTTGCATTTAGTTTTGATGTAGGAAATATAACATTTATGTAAAAAAAAGTGGACACCAACACACATTCACCCTGCACAAATCAGCAACAGCATCAACAAATATACACATGAACTCCTCTACAGTAGAAAAGAGTATTTTCCTCTGTGCCAAATTTTCAGTTAAGCTGCTTTGACTTAACAAAGATAAAAATCAAGACTCAAAGAGGTCCTTTTTATTGTAATAATGAACCTTAAATTAATTGTTTCTCCTGTAGAATTGCATAACTGTCATGCTTATCTGTCAAAAACTGCAAAAAACTGAGACACAAACTTGAACGTAATAGGTATGCTCTGTATTAATTTTGCAGATTCCAGTAACTTAATTCACTCTGAACATCTGATTTCAAATGCCAAAGCATTTGTATTTATAACAAAGCCCAGGAAAGAATGAAAATTTTCTCACATACTCTATGTCAGAATGTGAGCTAAGTAACTTGACAAAGAGAAATCTCAGTAGCCTCCTAACAAAAGCAGAAATATCAAAGAAAGCTGTAGTTTCTTTAATGTAAATTCCTACTTCTTATTAAAGGATAAACTACATTTAAGAAATCCAGGCACTTTACTTTCACAGTTTGGAGCCCAGCAGTATTTTTAAGAGAAGCAAAGTAGCCAAACCAATTAAAAAACAACAATTATAAAAAGAAGTTAACTGACACAATGAGGTTTGGTTATTCTTCAAGAACAGCAGGCTTCAAACAAAAAGGCTGTGCCCCTGTGAGAAACAAAGATGTAGTATGTGATTATAAATAATTATTTCTAAGCTTGTATGACTTCACTGAGTCTAAATAAAATGCAGACTCTTAAAATCACTTTCATTTAAGCTGTGTCTATGGAACGAGGCTAAGACTGTTTTGTGCAACATGACTTTCATCTATTCTATTAAGAATGCTTTTTATAAAATTGAATCAGGATCACTGTTCTTCAGAACACAAGCATTCGGACAGTTAACAATTGCAAATTAGCTGCCAGGCAAAAAATCTTATTGGTGGCTATTATATGTAGTCCCTGATATATCCTGACCTCTCTGGGGGTTTTTGTGAGAAAAATTATTATCCTGTTGACATCCACAAAAATACAGACGACAAAGTTAACTATCTCTAATAAAACAGATCCTGTCAAAACTTTCAAAGAAACTTGAAAAGATCTTGTTAGTGAAGATAAAAGTGAGATGAACCCCTCAGGTTAACTTGAAGAGATCAAGACAAGGAAAACCCCTTCCAATTTTCATTACATGCCAGACTATGAAACTTAATTCTTTACCTAAAGGGAGGCTCTGAACCATGATTTATAGAAGACTCTGGATTTCTTAAAAATAATAACAATAATAATAATAATAGAATGCCTTTGTACTCTCATCAACCATAAGGTAGCACCTGTATTTAACATTCCTTTTTTCTTTCTGTTAATTGTATTTCCTAGAATATTTTGGAGGAGGTCAAGGGGGGTACTTTAGAATATTGGTATCAACGCTGCACACAACTTTTAGATTTGATTTAGTTTTCAAATTAACAAATTCATTGTTCTTCCACAGTGTTTTGAATAAAGAAATAATTATTGAAAGTTGAATTATGCTTTACAGCAATGCTTTTCAATAACTTTCAGGTTTACCTCCAAAAAGCTTAATCCACTAGTTTTAGTGACTGGTAAGTTAAAGTAGACTTTCTATACCTACATTAGTTGATTTAAAAGAAGGCACACATTACCTTTCTTACAAATAGTTTGTTACAGAAAGTTGTCCCCCTCTCTGAGCACTTCAGTTGAAAGGCTTCCTAGTTATATTTTGCATTATGTTTCCACTTCAGCTTTCAAATTGAACAGTGTGACAGTTATCTCACATGTTCTGCAAAGGATCTGGGCTATATTTCCATATGGCATTCCCAAGAGAGAATAGCCTTTCAAAAAATAAAAATAATTTTACAAAAAGCAGTCATGAACAAGTTTCTTTACTAGTAACTTACAAACCTCAGTATTAATTACGGCTTTTAGGAACTTGTGAAACATCCAGTCACATTTTCCTACCTTGGTACCCCTCTGAAAAAAACCCAGAAGTGATGCCCACCCTTCCCGGAAGCCAGCAAACTATATACAGTCCCAACAAGAAAGGAGTTGATTTATTCCTAATTTCTACTAAGATGGCACCCCAAAATCCAAAATGCCTGCAGCTGTCATGGTGGTTTCTCTTTCCTACACATCAGGAAACAAACTTATTTTTGCATTCATCTGCCATCCTCAAGGCTGGTCTTATTTCCTTCTGCAGTCCCAAAGCAAGGGACTTGCACAGAGTCAGTACTCTGCAAGCACATCACAGTTTCAAGTGGAATAAAATCTGGGACATTTTGGCAAAAAACCTAATAGTGAATTATAGCCAGTGAAGTCAACCCAGCCTGGCAAGAACCACAGGTTAAGGAAACAGAAGTCAATACCAAGTACACAAAACTCATTGCTGATGGTTCTCAAGAACAGTTCTGCACCTTTGTCATAAGTGACTAAGCACAGCCAATCCTACCTTTAAGACAAATGGCTGACCTCAAAAAGTCTTGTGGTTTTTTCTCTGACCTGGAAGAAGTCAGCAAGACTACCACATCTTTGCAAGATCAGGGCCTTGAGAATTACAGCTGCACTTACTGAGAAGCCATGCAATTTAATTAACACTTGGGTACTTGTCTGCACTAAAATGCAACATTATTATTTTTATAATATACATATTAGACATCTTCTTACTTGTTAGATGCTGAAGCATGTTCTAGCATTCACTGGTTTATTACCCTTAGCCTGCCAAAATTCTTGAGGTTCTCTTAATTACTCTATCTTCTTTTAAGACACTACTACCATGAATTTCAGACTTTTGTCTCCTGTTTCTCTTAAAAGTACATTTATACTGACATTTATTTTCCCTGCCTCTTTAACTATAGCTATAAAAACATTACACTGTCTTAAGTGTAGGTTTAAAGCCAGAGAGGCTACTTAACATAGTCTAGGAGAAAAAAAAAATAGTAAAATATCCTGTTCCCATCAACGGGAGGCTTACACATTTGAAGTAGGATCAAGTTTCCAGGGAAAAGACTTGGTGAAAGCTGACAGAAACAAAATTGTTGTGGCTGGTCTTAGACAGAACAACCGCAACTCTGTGGCTTGAGTCTGGAGCGCCTCCTGCTGTTCAAGGGCCAGAACAGCAGCAACGGTCGGCAACGCCGTGGAAAGAAGCGACAAAAACCAACCCAATGCGACAGCAAATAACATCAAAATTCTACAGTCCAAATGCACGAGGGCATCCTGCATCCTTCAGAAGTAAACATCTTAAAACTAGTTATTATAAACCCGGTGAAGAATTTGTTTCCTTAATCCTGCCACAGTAAGGACTAATTGTATATTTAGAAGATAAAATACAGAAATACATTTAAAATACATAACATATTGCAAATAAAAATAGAAACATTAAAAATATGTCATGAGTTTCAGTGTCATTTGAGATGTAGCTGGTCAAAATCTGGAGGACTAAAGAGGAATGGCTGAATAGGCCAAACTCAGAAACAGTACCTATTTTCCAGCAGACACACCATCCTATCAAATATTTCTTGCACCCCCTAGTGCTGAGTTACTTAATCAAGAACTGAATCCCCATAGTCTCCTTTATACCTACATCTGTAAAGGCAGTCTGCATCTTACATACCTAACAATATGTTCTTATGCATCTTATGTACCTAGGAAACTATGGCTCTGTACTTCAGCTGAGCCACAGTGACAACAGTAGTCCAAAAGGAATACTCAAAAGCATAAATTCATTTCAACACAAATGTTTTACTAAGCAGAAGAAAAGAGAAATTTCTAATACAAAAACCCACCATGCAAACTACTACTGAGTCCCAAAACATGAGAGAGAAATACATAAGCCATGCTCTGTGCACAGCACTACAAATACAACCTTGACATTTTTGTTAAAGACCTAAAGCTAAAAGTAAATTTCTTCCGAAAGAAAGAAACCCTTGGAGAACAAAAAAAATATAATAGACTAAACAAAGAACAGGAGAAATGCATTACAGTTGAGTGCATCTTGTTTGAAAAGATATTTTGTGTTTCCAAGATGAAAAAATGCAAAATAAAATAGGATAGAAGTAAAATTAAATTATTCAGCCTATAACTTAATTTTTTTTTTTTTTAAAAAAAAAGCATTCTATCATTTCCCATGGGAAAAAACCAACCAACCAAGAAAAATATCACTTTTCCTTAGATGAATAATTTAATACTATGAGACAATTGGCTCAGTTAGGAAAAGAGTAACAACAAATAGCCAAAAGCAATAGCCAACAAACTCCAGCCAAGCATGAAGGTTTGTGCGACAGATACAGTTCTCGTCTTTCAGTTACAAAAGTGCTGAACTGAACATACCATAGCATGCACAGGGCATTCAAGAAGGGATGTGGTCAAACAAGTACAAATACAAGAAAAAGGATAGGAGATTCTTATTTGGGTAACAGGGCATTTAGGGTACAAACATGACAAAGTATATTCCCATCCTCTGGCTGTTGTATGAATACTCTGACTCCTGCCTAGTTTCACTCATAGGGCACAGTCCTTGTCACTGTTCAGAGGAGGAGTTTTACTTTTCAGAGCTGACTACCCAGTGTCCAGTACCTTGTTACCCACCCACAATATGAGCAGAATAAATGTAAAGCTTTGTTCAGGCAGTTAGATCAAACACTTTTTCCAAAGACAGGCAACTATCCAGAAAACAGGACTGTGAAAAATCCACACTCTTGTGTTAAAGCAAAGCAGCTCTGCACACAATGGAAAGGAAAATTACTTTTTTCCTCCTGTCTTGTATATCTGCCAGAAACAAATAGTCCTACCCAAGCTGGAGGGAGAAAAACATTGGGCCCCAATCCTGGATTGCAATCAGGGAAGCCCTACACAGATTCAGGAGACTCTTCACACTGATCCAACTTCCAGACTTGGTGTCTGAATACAAAAAAAAGTAGCAAATATACATTGCCAATGTCTAGGTCTGTTTTACCTGCTCTTCTTTCACGAAGACACCATGCAATTTTTAAAGTAACTTAATTGGGTCTCTTACAAAGCCCCCCAAGGAAAGGAAATAGTTTTCTTTCTAATGCCAAAAAGAGCAGAATAATCTACTTGTGATCATAAGCAACTCAGTCATGAGGCCTAAAGCTTCATGGGGAAATCTAAGAAGGACACTAAGACTAGTAAGACTAAGGACAATCCCCATCAGAAGACACTCTTCCAGGAGAAGTAACAAACACAGCGCTTTCTACACTTAATGCTCTAACCCTTATGGCACACACCAATTCTGAAAATAACCAGGCCAGCTGCCCAATCCTTTCATGCCATGTCTATACTACCACAGTTTTCCGACCCAGAGTAAACTACTATTTGAATCAGACACATCCAGTCTGTGTTTGTTTAAAAACCAAAAAACTGTAAATCCGCAGTGAAGGAAGATATTTTTTTTCTAAACCTCCCTGGGAGAACAGCACGTCTTTCAATTATCTTTTCCAACAGAAACCTCAAAGGTCACTGCTGCTGATCTAATAAAGGCAACATGCAGGGCTTACACCTTTCAGAGCTGACATCTCATTATGTGCAAAGGCCCTGTGCACTATTTAAGTCTGTGTAAAGAATTTATTTCCCAGTCTTTGCAAGAAAGAATGAATTCTATCCATAAACAGTAAAGATTTACAGAAGAAGTTCCTATTTCAAGTCTGCAAAAGAGGATGAAGTTGCACATTCACAAGTTGTTCAGTGCTCAAAATTTATTTTTAAACATTACTACAGCCCATCTAAGAACTAAAAACAAAGCAAGAATAAGGATTTTCTGTCTGTTCTCAAACTGCTTCATCCTCTTTTATCTTCAAAGAGGGCCAATACTTCTCTGCAAAACAACACTGGAGCCAAAAACTTGTACAGGCATTCCAGCAGTAAGTAAAAAATATTACAAACAACTCTCCCACCAGATAGTATTTATTTTTTTCATATTGAGGTACATCTTCAGAGAAAGAAATCCTGTTTATGTTGAGGACTTTCTTTGTCTTTATTTCAAGGACATTCATTTACATTACAATCAGGAACATAAGGAGCTTACCTCTCAGCACGAAGGACTCCACTGTAATAGGGGTGATCCCATGGCATCAGCATCTGAAAGAGAATTCCAGCTTATAATTACAATAATAGACAACAAGTGAACCCTAGTAAAAGTTTTGTTTCACTTGAGTATTTTTGCAGTTTCAGTAAGTCACAGAATTTTGAAAAGTAATGTGAAACAGGGCTCAAACCAAAAATAGCATCATGTATTATATGATAACTTTTTAAACTGAAAACTACTTTAACATTTCTTGAAGATTGGTCTTCTAATTCAACTACATGATAGGATTTCATACCAGATTTGAAGAAATACACTCCGTTCAAATAAAAAGAAAAATCTAGATATGTACAGCATTAAGATACAGTCAATGTAGTATACAAACAGGGCTTAAATCTAACCTAAAGTAAAGCCTTTATTTATCAAATGAGTGAATTAATTCAAAGCGAAGTGATTTTCCCTTTCACTGCTTTATGTTTTGGTTATCTCAGTATCACCTCGTATAAACCAACAGCTCTCATACTTAGTATTTGGTTTTAATACAGCAACTAAGTAGTCAGAAAGCATTTGAAGCCAGAAGAGAGCATGTTTCTAATTCTACTACATCTTGTACACTAAAGTAGAGCTAATGGCAGAACATGATTACCTTATACTATATTTTTTTAAAAGAAACAAAACAGACAATCATATTTGGAAATGCAACTTACTGAATTGTGGGGATTGAGCTTCATTTTCATTTTTGTCATCATTTCAAAGTCTTTTTGAGTTCTGAAAGATATTTTTATTATAAAAACATTAATAAAAATATTTTTGAGCAGTGAAATACAGTACATGATAATATTGTATCCTAATAAAATGCCCATCATCAGAGATTTATAGTACTATATAAAATGACTAGATAAAATGGAAGGCCCACATACAACAGTAGAAAAACCTTTTCACTCTGCTTCTGATATTCAGGTACTTTCAAATTCAGTCCCTCTTCCTGTGGTTGTACAGCTCAAAAGCATTTTCATTCTTACAATACACCACATTTACACCCAGTGATGAAACTGTTTTGTGCTGTGTTGAGTTCAGGGTGGCAAGAAGGACAAATAGATGCAAAATATATGGAGTTATGCATATGGCAAGAAGACCAAGAGAGGTGTTCTACACTTCAACTTGGTTTTCTTGTTTGCTGTTTACTGCACTTCTTGCATTCAGTCTTGGGTGTTCTCTGATCACAGACACAGAATTTATTCTAAGCACAGAGCTTTCTCTTTCTCCCAATATTTTGGGGAAGTCTTGATTTTTGTTTCATCAGAGCACATAATAAACAGCATGACTAACTTATTACTGCACAAGTCCCTCTATTCTTGAAATAAAGAGTATGGATTAAAAAAAAAAAAACCAACTCAGTGAAAAAGACATACCTTTTAGCCAACTGCTCAGAAAGCTTCTCCAGAAATTGTCTTACTGTTTCTAGAAGGAAGGAAAAAAATATTAAAATTATTCTTCCCTAAAGGATGTTAAATTTCCATGAGAATATTCTAAACAAAAATTCCATTAGATTTTTTAACAAATTACTCCATTGGTATTATTTCAAGAGCATTTAGTACTCCATTAACTTTGTCACTTGCTGAGATAATGACACCTTCATAATCTAAGGAGTGAGCATCAATTCTGAACTAAAACACCAGATCCTCCCCAGTGAGTACTGTTATTTACAGTGACCATTGAGTATGGCATACAGCAAAATGCAATTGCAATAAAGCCCTTCACTAGAAGAAGTACGTGTAAACTGAGCTGTTTGACTTCTCAACATGACCTTCCATACATGCCTTATTACCTGGATTTTTGGCCATTGTTCCCTGAAGAGCCCTGTGGGCAAAGGTGTCATAGCCAACCAACTGTGCCAGGCTGTTTCTGCTCGCAAGCAACTCCTCCAATCGAGTCAGCTGCTGGGAGTTTGAGTGGAGAAAAATCTTGTAAGCTGCTTCTCGCACCTAATACAAGAAAGAAAAAGTCACATTGCTACAGAGTAATTTTTAACAGAAACAAGTGATGCAACTGAAGATCTGGCACAACAGCTGTATTTCACTGATATTGGTGGGAAAAGGCCTAAAGCCTTTTAACAATAGTAATTACAACGGCCTGACAATTACAGCTCTCTTACCCATTAAAAGTGGAATGAGGAAATGCAATGAGACAACCTAACAGATCAAGACTGCCAAAAAGGGTCCTGTTCTCTACTCCTGTCAACAGCCTCTCATCACCTCCCTCTTTCTGCCAACATCTGTGCTTTTCAGACCACTCTGTGGGCTGTCTTAACTCATTAAAACTTCTGAAAACAAACCCAAATTGTTCTCTGCATATCAGTTCAGTTTGCTTATAGTAGGATCTGACAAGGAAAAGAGACAGGGTCAGGGGAGAAAAAAGAGAGGAAGAGAAAAGCCTTATTTCTTTCATAGTAGAAAACTATTAGTCTGCCCATCTGCCCACAAACTTTCTCCTTTCTCATATTATTAATTAGTTTGGGTCTCTTCATAACTCTAAAAGAAAAAACCTACCTGAAGACTCATAAAATATAATAAAACATTTCACAAACCAATTACAAATAATTTTATTTCTACATATGGAATAAACTCAAGAAATCCAGCAACAACTTATACTTGTTTTCATCTGAACTAAGCTTCTCTCTACATAGTATAAGTGAAGAAAGAACCCTGGAGTGTTTTAATATGCTCCTGATCCTGAAATTTTATCTAAAAGTCTAGGGAGCCACTGCCACATTTCAATGAGTCTAAATTAACTTTAAATTTATAACTCTAAATTATTTTGTAGAAAGACAACATTAGCTATAACTAAAGGGTTCTTTTCAGGATAATTCAGGCTGGATGGGACTTCATGAGGTCTCTAATCCAACCAAAGCAGGGACAGGTACAAGCTAAAACAAGTCACACAAAGCTTTTTCCAGTCTGGTCCTCAAACTCTGCACACATGGGAGACATTTCCCATCTCAAATTGTGCCTTTTGACAATTGTTCTCCTGTTGTGCACCATGCTGAAGAGCCTGGCTCTATTTCTCCATGACAGGTACTGGCAGGGTGCTGTCAAGGTCCCCCCAAACCACCTCTGCTATGGGGTGAACAAGCCCAAATCCCTCTGCCCTTCCTAACAGTGCAAGCACTCCAGATACTGCCCATCTTGGTGGCCTCTGTTGAAGAAACTCCTGAAGAGCAGGGCTATAATCTCATCCCTCAGTCTGGATTCTGCCCCTCCTTTTCTTCCAGCCATTCAGGATCTGCACAGTGATTATTTCATACCTGCTACTATTGATGATGACATTCTACCAATTTTTTTCCTCATAAATGATTACAGAATAATCACAAACCACACAGATTTGCCTCGTTAACCAGTCAAATTACCGATATGCACTTCTGATATAAAGGATGCCAAATTAAAGTCAAGGAATACAAACCAGATCATCAGGACAATCAGCATGTAGACCAGCAACTCGTAGGTAATTGCCTTCAGCTGTGAAATTATACCGAATATGCTCTGGCAAAACATGTTTGTCAATCTTGTTGGGAATGTGAGTTCCTATCAGAAATTCGTTACATAAATCCAATATTCTGACATTGAGGTCAACTGCCTTTTTACGCTGTAAGAAAAATAAAAGCACAAAATAATATCTTCAAACAGAGTACAAGCAGAACTCAAAGTTTTTAAATCTTAAAGGACTGTTTCAAAAATGAAGCAGAAAATACAACACTTAAGATTATAGCTACAAAATCAACAAAGTCATAATGCAGGGCAAGTCAATGAGATCAGATGCCCATAAAGCATTGAAATTTCAAAGAAAATGCCCACATTTCTGTAGCAAGAAAATGTACAGTGGCGTTCAAGTAAAAATTACATAAGCTTTTTCCAACTTGTAACTGATTGCTATGTAAAACAATGAATGAAAAAAAAGAAGCATCTTTTAGAGAATACCCTAGAACAGATACAGAATAAAATGATTATATTGTGCTGTTTCCTGCAGACTGTTAACTATTTACAGTATTTCAATCCTTCTCTTAGGAGTTTGTGATTTAGAGCTTTATCATCGCAGTATTTCATACACTTAATCATGCAAGATGTGCTTCAGTGAACTTGCTCACATTAGTAGAGTATGGTCTCTTATTGTCTGTGGGTCCACAGCTCAAAAGAAAAAAGGCTGAGGGTACAGATAAAACATAACTTTAAAGTGTAAAGAATGATATAACATGATCTCTGTCCTCCCATTCTCCCCCTTTCTCCTGAAAATATCTATTTGAGTTTTATTTTAAAAAGCAGGAAGTCTTTGTAGCAGACATAAACTTCAACTTACAACAGGGAAGGGTTTCTAAAATCTTAAATGAGAATCAAAAAGAAACACTGAACAGCAAGCAAGAAACGTGGGATAGGAAGGGGAAGAAGAGGAAAACATGCAAAAATAAGTGAAATCGTAACTGAAAGGAGATGAAGCACCATAGAGCCAATAGTCAAATCAGACATAAACCCCAGAGCTGAAGTTCCAGGGCTGTTCTTTGGACAAAGTAATTGTAAAAATATATTCTAGAACCATTTTCTAGGTCACAAAACACCATCAAAACCATGATCTTCAGAAAAAATCTATAGCATCAATCTGGTAGAAGAGCTTTTGTACACATCTTTTTGGAGGGGATGACTCAGATAAACAAGGAATTAACTTCATACAGTGACATAAACTATGGACAAAGCATCCATACCACAAAGTATGATGTAAGCTGCTAGGTTTGAAAAATCCATCACTAACTACTGCAAAAGTACATAAAAACTCCAAGACAGGCAATCAGACCATGCCCAGATACTCAATTTTGAACAAGATTTACAACTTCTGGTTATGTGAGCACCCCAGGAGTGCCTGGACACGCACCTGAACCCTTCTAACACACTCCACTTGATTAACATGTCATCAAAGTGCACGGAGTGCTGCTTTTTGCTCTCTGTAAGTATGTTGTTCTGACTGCTGAGTAGCTATTTTAAATATCTGATGCAGCCACCAAAGAATGAAAATAGGATCCCAGGACTTGCTTATAACTCCTCAGAGCAGAAAGGAATTATGAGGTCCAAACTAGGAAGAACAAACAACTATCTAAAAACTACCTTTAGAAGTGATTTAAAATAGACAAAATTAATCACTTCTAAGGCAACAAAATTCCACAGAGGACAAACTGACCCAGAATCACGTGATTTCACGTCCCACATGTTTTATTATCTGGTCTTTTGTAGACAGACAAATTTCTGTTCATACATTGTAGCCAGAAATTACCTTTTCTTCATCCAAATGAATGCCACTGATCTCAAAATCAAACATAAAAAGTTCTGCCACTCGCCTAAAAATACAGTAAATCCCTGTTAAAACAGCTTCATTTGATAGTAAGCAGCATTTCTTAACAGATCTTGCCTTTAGAAGTTATGTTCCATGTCTTTCACAGAGATTAACATCACAGTTATATCAATGTTTTTATTAGGGACAAATATTTCCTATGTTTTAGGTCCTTAACAATTTACTCAGTGAGAAACAATTTGTCCTTTGTTCTTAGTTTAGTCATCTGCTTTGAAAATATCCTTCAAAATAATTTCAGTGCCTTAATCTAGATGTTCAAACAATTTGTGCAAATTACCATTTTAATTCCCTTTCACACTTCATTTTTTCTATCATCAGAAAAATACCTTTCCAAATCTAACATCCTTGATCATGGTAAAAGAAGGAAGAAGGAAATAACTTACACATTAAGCTTGTCTAACCATGTCAGTGAATAAATAATTCAAAACTGTAACTGCATAAACAGCTAACAGAACCTATTACAGCAATCATAAATATACTGCTAATCTGATTTTGAAAAATAGAAATAAACTTCTATAAAGTGAAATCAAGTTATCTAGTCTGTTCCTAATTTTATTCCTAAGAACATTGATATGTACACCAGAGTACAGTATATAATTTTAACCAAAAAAATATTGTTGAAGAAAAATCTTACATTTTTATTTTTTTGGTCTTGAAAATCTCAGTTATTCATCTTAAATATATATTGTGCTCTACAGTCACATTCTCCAAGATTACACAACTACAAACTTCCTAACTCCTGTGCAGGTAATTTGGTAGTGACTAATAAATTAATAATGGAGATGTGGTTTGTTTTCCAAAAATTGCATTTATTTATTTAAGAAAACACAAAATATAAGTACAGTAAGGAATAATATATACCATCTAAGAATCTAAATCTACAAGATTCTATTATAATCTATAAAGATCTATAAGCATTAATAAGTACCTGGTTTCTGGATCTAAGGAACTCATTACAGTTTCATCAGCTAGCAGACGTCTCAGACTCTGGCACAGTTCAACATCTGTATTTAATCTGAAAAGATACAGGGTAAAATAACCATGCATTAACAACAGACTAATATTTCAGTTTCTTAGTATTACTCATTCAAAGGCAGCATTTAGTGGAAACAGCAGTAAAAGTCAAGGTCTGTATTTTCAAAGTGCTTTCTGGTTCACAATCACAGTTAAAAGTAGAAAATTTCTATACACAGCATGTGTGGACAAAGCAGCATGGAAACAGGTCTTGTGCATCTGACAAATACTTTTGGGCAGTATTTTGTGGCAATATGAGCAAATCTAACACTGACTGCTTATTTTTTTATGAACAAAGATAATCATGGTGAGAACATAAAGGTGGGAGAACAGTTTTCTAATCCTTACTTTGAAAGGACTTCATTAAAGGAAAACCTGTGCTCAAGTTTGCCATCAGATAAATGCTGGTGACTGCCACTGGGCTAGACTAAGATCTTATCATCCCCAGAACATTTCCATACACCAAGCACTGTCCCCACACAGATAACACTGTGTCCATCGGATTTGCTGGCATGTTATCCTGCATTCCCAGGTGGGATACGGTGGGCAAGGAAACACATGCACACAACAGTTTATGAGCCTCTCAAGATAATATATGAGCAATTTCCTCTTGCTACTAATTTTGTACCTGAAGTGGTGTTCAGCTAATAAAGTCATATTGTTATATATGGTATGCTTAATCAAAGTCCTGAGAAATCCACTTTCAAGCATTTTGTACATAAACTTTACAATCACTAGAGAGTTGTCACAAGTCCTAGAAAAATGTCACTTGAGCTTTTGATGGGCTTTAGTGACCTGGCGTCATAAACTGCAACTGAAACAGAGAAAACTTTCATGAGATACTGTAACAACACTAAACCCTTAAATATCTGTAACAGAAGACTGACACTTTGTTCCCATGCACAAATATTTTTTGTTGATTGCTGTTTTCATAGATGATCATACAGTAATTTTTAAAACTGCATATGGAAACAGGAAAAAAAAAAGAGAAAAAAAGAAGAAAACATACTTCTCTACCATAGTACCAATGTTCCTGCAAGCTTCTTCAGCAGCCTCTCTGAATGCAAAGTCAGGGTGGGCAACTTTTACAAAATCAGCCTGATACAGTGGAAGAAGAAAATAGTGAGGCAAAAAAACAAATAAAAAAACCTCTCAGCTTATAAATAAATTGCATTCAAGCAGTTCCATTTATATTAACATTTATTTCTAAAGTTCTATGCAACCATTTTGTAGAATTTGCCTTTTTTTTGTCTAAAATATAAAGCTGACTGTAAAACTTTGCTGACAATTATTAAACTGCCCAGTGCCTTGTGTTCTTCCAAAAAAAGTTATTAATTCACACCCTTCTTAAAACATTTTAAGCAGTGTGTATCTTAGAGTCCTTATAAATACAGACCTACTCCAACATATCTGAATGTTATTAAAAAAGATTTTTAAAACTAAATTTTCTAGTTAAGAAGAAAGCATATTTCCTAATAGGAAGAAACACTTATTTTTTTGTAAATCTCCAAATCCTTCAGGGGGTTTATAAGGCTAGAAGTATGCTAGAAGGGGCTGGGGAGCTAGGGGCTTCCACAACTGCTGACATGAATTCAGGGTGGTTTCAGCATTGAAATGATAAGACTTAAAATATCAGGAATATATTTAAATTCTAGGACTATGCTGAAGATATTAAGCATGATTTTTCAGGAAGTACATGCAACAAGCAGCATAAAATATTATTGCATTTTGATTGAAAAGGCAGCCTTAGAAATATTACACACTGAAGATTTTTACTTCTTAGAATTCCTTTTTAAAACCCTGTATAATACTGACAGAAAAGGTGCTGAATAACAGATATCAAAATTTCTAACAACAGATAACAATCACCAAATAACTTCCAGACAGTTCTGTAAACTGTGCATCTACGAACATAAAAAACCTGAATATAGTACAAAGGAGATAATTTTAGCTCAGCAAACTTATACAAAACTATGGTAATTGAATTCTGACATTAATGTTTTACTTAGCTATTGATTGATTAAGCAGAATTAGGCACAGTCTATGCAAAACATAAGAACTAATGACACATCTTTTAAGTACTTTCAGAAGAAAAAAATGCCTGGCACAAAAGATGTCTTAAATCTACAAAAGAATAAGAAACAAGATTGGAGAAAACACACTGAGACATTCAAATGTGAAAATCCAAGTGACCTCAAAAAACTTAGTGACCTATTCACTAAGAACGGATTTCAGTATGAAGGTTTGATCTGCTTCCTCCAACCAAAGAATGATGCTTTGATAAAAGATATACTTTGGGCAAACTTCCAGAGAGCAATATGAAATGCTCTAATAAACTTAAAGTTTTGTGATGCAGAATATCAGACCAAGCACTCTAAATCTGTGGATGACAAAAAGTGCAATCTAAAAAATTGCTGTCGTTTTCTTGTGTTAATAAAAAAGATACTGCTGCCTTTACTCTGGAAGTTCTTTATGGACATCCACCTAAAAATGATCATAACTCAAAATATGTGCATTGCCACTCCAACTTTTAACTCTGAAATCAAAACCCTCTTTTCCACAATATAAGTGGTGCTGGAGAGCTTATGTATTAATATTGCAGCAGAAGCACCAGTATAATTTCACTGTTGTTTTTTCTTGTTGTGGCTTCTATATTACTTTTGCATCTGTCTTAAAAATATCTGGACAGTTTGACAGGATTTGTACTTTGCTATCATTTGGTAAAAGCCTTTGTAATTCACTTTCAATTTATTTAATTTTCTGTCTTAACACAAAACTTCATGGAGCTGATCTGCTATTTCTACATTGCTATTACTGCACTGCAGAAAATCATAAAATGGAACATAGTGTAAGCTCAGACAGTTTAAAAGAATTTGTGTAAAAATAAAAAGAAGTAACATACCAAGTCTGCCACTCTGCACAGGCTATCTGAAAGCTGATCAAAGATCATTACAGTCTCAGGCCCAGGTGGTGTTGAACACGCCTTCTGGACAAGCTGTTCTGATTCTTGCAATGCTTTGTCCTGTGCTTCTTGAAATCCTTCTGGACAGTTCAGTTCTGGAACACCAAACAGACCCTGCAGTGCAAAACACAATGAAAACATATCACTATTGCCCTCCTTGATTTCTGCACCTTTGTTTCAAGACTGAATTATCACTACAGAATTTTACCCAAATGACCCCAGCTAGTACACTGTAACACTTCACTGGACAGCAGCACCAGATATCAAGAAATTGCAGGCAACAGGACAGTTGTTTCAGGCTTACTAAATGAACCCCCAGTACTGGAAGCAGACCTCAAAGGAATAATCAACAGCAACTGAAAATGCTTGTGGAGTCCTGATGTTCCTATCAAGTCTGGCCCTGTCCAACAAGACAATGGTAAACACACTTATTTGTGCCAGGTAAATGTAGATGGCACTTACATTCTGCATTTGTGGAAGAGACCTAGAGAGGTTCTACCACTGATGAAACAAAATTACTAATGCTAGCAGATAGAGAAGTTCCACAGTACAGACTTACAACAGAAAAATTATTTCAAAGAATCACAAAATCCCCTGAGTTGGAAGTAATGCCTAAAGATTTTTGGGTTTTATTTATTCTTCATGTATTTGTAGCTTTGTAGACTGTTACCACATAGTTATAACTTCTAGTACTTTCCCAGATCTCTTTCTCATAGTTAACAAACTCCTACTGACGCATTCTTGAAATTCTGTTTAGTCTTGCCTGCTAGTTTAGCAAGGACACTTTATTTTGCACCATGTATCATAAACATAATAAAATGCAGAGTTAGAAGATCAGGAGAGCTCAGGGGGGAGCTCCAATGGGGCTGAACCCAGAGGGGAAATTATCTAAACCAGCTGCTCTTCTAATTGGACAATATTTGATAGGTATACTAATCAACTAACCTTATAAAAATGTAGAACTACAGTATCACATGTACATATCACCAGTTGTGCAACTTGAAGGCTTTGAATTAAAGATTTGATTTTACATTATCATATTAACACTGTTTGGAAAAACTTCGTGTTTTATTCCACATGAAGAAAGGACCCATAAGGATCACCGAATTCCAATTCCTGGCCCTGCACAGCACCCTCCCCAAGTCACACTGTGTGTCTGACAGCACTGTCCAAACACTTCTTGAGCTCTGTCAGGCTGGTGCTGTGACCACTTCCCTGGGGAGCCTGTTCCAGTGCCCAACCACCCCCTGGGTGAAAACCCTTATCCTAGTAATTCCTTAATTTCATTTAAGTTAAAAGCAACATCTCTTCAAGCAATACACTCCCTTTGCAACTGCCCAACTACAACGTGAGCATCTCCTCACTCCCTGACTACAGCATCAAACAGTGAAAGGTATGTGATTTCACACAAAATCTATCCCTTCCAAATTCAACCTCAGTACCTAAAAACCACAATCTGCATTTTCAAATTTGCAGTCTAGTCAGTTTATAATCTACTTTCTGCAAACTCTTTGTATTATTGTAGTCAGCTGCAGGTTTGCAGCTTGCTAATATGTATTCAAATAAAAAGCTACAAATTGATAGCTCTTCTGTACAAGTCTATATTCTGTAAGTCTTCAAGTACACATCTGGAACATTTTGGTTTGCTTTGTCCTATTTTCTTTCTGTCACTGTTGCTAAAACGACCTTCTCTTTTGGTAACAAAAGAAAACCTTTCCTCACACTTCCCATGTTTCAATTTGGGAAGAGGAACAGGACTGAAGTGAACACTGAGAAAGGTACTTTTATATTTTTACACATGTGCACACAAACATAAATATACTTGTACCACAGCACTCTTGAATAATGTTTGCTGTGTAAGACACTCGAGACTGCCCTTTCACTCAGATCCTCAGCCAGAGGATGCACTGTCCTGCAATATCCCTGGGAGCTCCAGGTCTTTCTGCTGTCCTACATCACCACCCATCCTCCCAAGCAAGCTCTTCCTGCACATGTAGTGCTCCGTGACCAGGATGTATCTCCTCTTAGAGATAAATTAGCTGCAGAACTCCTCTTACATATGATATGAAGTTTAGCATAAAAAATTAAAAATCCCCAAAAAATGAAGCCTGGTGCAGTTTTCTCTGTTCTTTAATGTCATTGGATGCATGGCTGAAACATTTCTGTCTTCACATGGTCTCAGCATTTACATCCTACCTGGCACAGCCTCTTAGTGAGCCTGAAATAAGCACCTCTATTCCGAAAGAAGAGTGGGCCAAGTGAATGACCTGGAACACATTCCCTAGACCAGCCAAATGGAATTTCCTGAAGCAAGGATTATTTCCTGAAGCAAAACTCACACCAGTGTGCTCGCAGAGGCATGAGAACCTGAAGAAAGGTTTCCCAAACAAGTGCCAGATTATAAACAGAGGTCAGATTTGTCCTCTCTAAAACCCAAAGTTCAACAGCTCCACCAGGCTGGGCACTATGGCAGGAATAGCTGAGTCAGCAGACAAACACCTGGATTTTACAGCTGCACCTATTCTGTATGCACTGTGCTACCTTACCCTCTCCCGGAGCCTGTTGATCCCCCGGACACACATCAACGAACATCCCTGACTCATCCTAAAAAGACACGCCTCAAAAAACCCAACAGTGATCAAATCAGCAAAGAAATCTTCTTTTTGCCACAGGCACCACACCAAGTATACCGCCCAGGCAGGCGGATGTGCGCTGCGCGGGCGCTGCGGAAGCACCGTGCGAGGCAGGGGCACGGCAGTGACACATGAACGGCACGGCCGGGGAGGGCGGAGGGCTGCCAGGAGAGATGGAATTTATGGACCTGTGCGCACCACTGAGGTGCAAAGCGTTCCCACGCACAAGGCCATCACTGTCAAACGCTTCTGTGTCCAAAAGCCACAATGCTTGGGTTTGCTAGAACCAGTATAAACTCTTATTAAAAAAAAGAAATTACCCACAAGAGAAAAACTGCCCCCAAAAAAATCCCTTACAACAGTTCAGACAAGCAGAACAAAGCATGACGCTGGCAGCGACCAGGGCTCCTGCCGCAGCAGGCCCGGCCCTCCCCTCCCGCCGCTCACCGTGTCCCTGCCCGCCGCACCGCCGCGCAGCGGCTGCTGCTGCTGCTGCCTCGCATCGAACGCGGTGCCCACGGGGCACCAGCTGGTGCTGACGGCCCGGCCGCCCTGCCCCGCCGCCCGGCCCCGCAGCGCCCGGCCCAGCGCCGCGGGCAGCGCCCGCCGGCAGCCGCCCAGCATGGCGGAGCTCAGCGCGGCCCGGCGGAGCGGGCCCGGCACGGCCGCGGCCTCCGCACGCCCCGCTCGGCCGCGACCTCCGCGCGTCCGCGCCGAGGGGAGGAGCGGCGGCAGCAGGCGGGGCGAGGCGGAGCGAGGCGGAGCTCCGGGCTCCCGCTGCCCCTCAGCCTGCCGGCGCCTGTGGCCGGTTCTCAGCGCTCCCCGGTGTGCCCTGCTCCCCGCTAGGCGCCTCTGCTACGGGCTCTCAGCACTCCCCGGTGTGCCCCGCTTCCCGCCTCACCAGCGCCTGACTCCCCGCACCGGGGCTCTGCCGGCTGGTACCCGTTCTACACGTTTTCCAGTTAAACTTAAGGCCCTTTTAAAATGGTTTTTCGATCTGGGTGTTTCTGTGATACAAACTTGCGGCGTGTGGCTTACGGGAAGAAACTTCGTCTTGCTGAAAAAGTCACATAGCCCTTTCCTCCGCCTGAGTGCCCTTGTATCCCCCTCGCTGTCATTTGAGAAGTGCAGCTGTTCCTCCTGAATTAACCCACCGTGCCCTTTCCATGGGGCTCTGTGATCCCCACTCGGGGTTTGACTACTGTGGGAACATGCCCACATTCCCCTGGTACCCTGCGGTGCTGATGGGAACCAGGCCGTAAGCTCCTAACACTGCATTTGCACTGAATTTCATGATGCTGACCCATCTCCCTCGGCACCTCTATTCTCTTCTAAGAGAAGTGAATGAGACTTCCCAATACTTTTTAAAATATCTTTGAGTTTTAGAAGAAAAGGAGGGAGGGAGGGAGGGAGGGAGGGGGGAGAAGAAAGAAAATTTGGGAGAAAAAAATGAGGGAATTTTTATATATATTTTATGTCCTGTTCTATGGTGTAGGAGGTAACTCTTGATCAGTTCTCTGGCATGGCTGCTTCAGTGTTAATTAAATACTATCTTTAATCTGGGAGACTTTGTTTTGCACCAACTAATTATGAAGTATAGCAACTTTATGCTGTATTTTTGCACTGGTCTTGAATACCTGTCCATGTCAGAGAATACACATGGCACTTCCTATCTCTCCATTTTGCTCAATTTCAGACCTGTGACTACACAGAGAGCAAAGAACCATATTTTAAAACTGTAAATGAAACAATGAAACTTGCTTGCACCACACAGCAAGTAGCTTCTGTAGAGATATCAAACTACACTAATTTCAAGTTTAAAAATAATTTTCAAGGGGCTGGATGCAATGTAACCAAGTTTCAAGTCCATCTACACATGCCACGTTATATACACAAGATATAAACTGGTTTGGAAGTAATTGTTGCTTCTTGTTTGTACAAGATATCCCACACGACATAATTCCAGAACTTTTGTCTTTTATTTCATCCCACTTTTCTTTAAAATTTGTTCTTGAGAACTGGGGTACACAACCCTGTGAATGCCTACAGTAACTCACCAAACCACCAATGTCCTAAGCCCAGCACTGTAGATTCTGAAGATTTGTCCTCTCTTGCAGAAGCTGTTCCTGAAACCAAGCATTTTCTGTTGAATCCAGCAGAACTTGCCCAGCAGATAACAGCTTTCTCAGGGAGGGCTGAGTGGCACAGGCATGCAGGGCTCAGGGATAACGCGGAGCTACGGCGTGGGCAGCAGCAGTGGCTCCAGCGGGTCAGCGGTGCTGAACAGGAGGAACCCAGAGAAGGTGGTATCGTCATCGCCATCTGCAAACAGCCCATTGAAAGACTCTCCTTGGTGGGCCTGCAGCCACACCTCGTCTCCTCCCTGCAGCTCGAGGATTGTGGCTCCTGAAGCCTGGTCCTCTCCGCTCTGGTACCTGTCCACCGTGTGCAGCATCTTGATGCCGTTCTTAACGAGAGCTACTCGCACATTCCTTGAGTAGACGGTGATGTGGTAGGTGAAATAGTAAACACCGGGGTGTTTGCAGGTGAACTTGCCAGTAGCTGAGTTGAAGTCATTCAGACTGTTATACAGCACCTTGTCAAACTTGATTGGGCGATTTGGAGCGGGAAACTTGGTGTTGGCTGTAAGGCCAACACTGAAAGCACTCCTTGGTAGGACTCCTGGGGCACCTATATTCCCCTTGTCTCCTCTGTCTCCTTTCAAGCCTCTTTCCCCCTGAACTCCTGGATTACCCTGTGGCCCTATACCTCCAGTATTACCTTTAGGACCTGGATGACCAATTGGGCCAATCGGCCCTGGGAAACCAACTCTTCCAGGGTGGCCAATTTCACCCTTTGTCCCTTTTGGACCTATAGGTCCAATGTCTCCTTTTAACCCTTTTTGTCCTTGCAGTCCTAGCTCTCCCTTCTGACCTTTGTAACCCACTGATCCTATAAATCCTTTTGGTCCCAGTTTCCCAGGTGGTCCTCTTTCTCCTTTATCTCCTTTGTTCCCCTTCTCTTCAACAGTCCCATTGGTTCCTAAAGGGAAAAAACAAAAACAAAAACAAAACCAAATAATAATAAAAAGAAAAAAAACCAACTCCACAACTTGCTTGTGATCCTCCACTGGAAGGCACAAATTGAGGTTCATCTTGAGGAGATACATGTGCGGGTGCGCATCTCCACTCTGCTCACTGTACAGAGAGTTTCTCATACATTTAAGTGCAGACTAAGCATAATGTCTGAAGAGCCTGTTATTTTGTTAGAAAACAGGTGCTCTGGCTGGCAGCAGCAAGAATAAGCTCAAAGAAAGGAAGGTTTTCTATGGATTGATGATAACACTGACAGCTCACATCATGTCATACAAAAGCAACATCTGTCCACACTTTTCTACAGCCTTTGGTGTACAGAATAGATGAGAGGGTTCACAATTTAATCAGAGGAAGAGGAAGGAGGTTTTTTTACAACACTCTGAACTTGAACTCTCACATGTTTCTATAATTTCTTTGTATAATTTCTACTTTTGTTGGGTTACATAGGTTGCTACTGCAGCACAACTAAAGGTGTGTTGTCCTGGTTACTTGCCACCCTTTGCTTTATTTATCCTTAATCCATCACTGATCAGAAGATCAAAGCCTTCAAAACTGCTCTGGTTGCTGCACAAGGTTTTGAAGGTGAAGATCTCATTATGTGAAAGGCACTTTTGCAGTTGATAGACAAAAGACACCATAAAGAACATGGTTCAATTCATCAAGAAAAGAAGCCGATCAATTCTGCTCAACAGCCTTTGGCTTCTCATGTGAAGAATAATGCTGTTTGTACAGTTTGTTGTTCTCAATTTAGAAACGAGAGAATTTAATATAAATGAGATTGTATGATGAGTTCACAAACACAAGGGCAGCAGTTCATAGACAAATATTAAATTTAAGCACTTCTCTGACCTCGTTCACCTTTCTCTCCATTGACACCATCTTTTCCTGGACTTCCAGGAATTCCTGGTTCACCTAGTACAGAAATAAAAACACAGATATTAATTAAACAAATTACCAGAAAATTTGGGAAGAGTCCATCTTTACTCCTTCCTTCTCAAGCCTGGCCAAACAGTAATGTAAAGCATACCCTTATTCCTGACTTCTAGTGTCTACCACTGCTGGTAGTTTTATCTTACTGCAAGATTGACAAAGAGCAGAGAAGCTGCTTGATGATGGTGCTTTTTGGGTGCAGAAGGAATCCTTGGCATAAAGAGGTGAGTTATTGAGATATGTACAGTTGTTATAACCTGGCGAGGATTGCCAGTGTGAATATGTCTTCTCTTGTTGCCTCCATCCATGGAAATTCAGCAAGAAGCATTGCTGGGGCAGGAAGCCTAGCACTTAAACAGGGATATAGTTTAGTGGTGGGCCTGGTGGTGCTGGGTTAATGATTGGACTAGATAATCTTAGAGGCCTTTTCCAGCTGTAATGATTCTGTGATTCTAAGAATGGTAAACTTCCACCTCAAGAAGAGCCGTGCAGGAGTTTTACCAATGGTAATGGATCATTACAGTGGAATAATATTGCCTATAAAGCTGAGGAAGTCATTCACACTCTTGGTCCCTGTACCTAGCATGACATGGACTTTCCACTGCTCTACAGAGAGCAATTATATAAGTGATTTTTGTAGTACAGAGGTAGTACAGATGCCCAAGAGGTCTGTGATCAAATAACTGGATAAATCCCGAGTGTAGCAACTGAATAAAAACAGAGTTGGCAGTTTGGTTGTAATCATACTCCAAGAGTAGCTCTCCAGTCATATGGACCAGAGAATAGTTCTTTATATGAGTATTATATGTCCACATGCCTGCAGATTTATCACCTTGATATTCCAGCATGGATACAAGGGCCATCATTAACCTAAGGGTTAAGGTACTATGGGGGTGATTAGCTTTAGGATGCTGAGATTATCTCTGGCTTTAATATCTCACACGAATCTCTATTATAGCCTGCTGGAACAGAAATAAATCCTATATTCTTGTTCAATAGTCTCCATTTCTGAACTTATTCCAGTGGCTCTTGAGCTACAGCAAGTAGGCACACTCAGAATCAAGTCCTACAAATGTATAATTTTGGTAAGAAAGAGAAATCTTACCACTGCATACTTCCTAGTACACCAAACAAGGTATCAGTTGTTGCTTTTTTTTTAGTAGACTTGAAGCTCCTTGTAGAAATATAGTTTCTATCTTAAAGGAGTAGGAGTAGGTTTGCAGGCTTTAAAATTTTCAAATAGGCTTGAAAATACTCCCATGATAAAAGGTAAATAATTTTTTTCTTTAGTTTTTATCCCATGAACCTGACATCTCCATAGTATTTGCTGCCTTGCTTTCATTAAGCCTTTCTTTGTATTTCCTTCTTCAAACAGGTAAATGACAAATGTCTGAAATGGTTTATGAAGGCTAGGCAGAACAATCCCATTCATGCAGACTAACTACAGAGAAATTAGGGAGTGAATGGCCCTGCTGTCAATATATTAAATCATTCATTCTGAACATAGTACCTGTATCTCCCTTGTCTCCTTTTGACCCATCACGTCCGTCACGGCCAGGAATGCCATTGTGCCCAGGAGTGCCAGGGATGCCAGGATACCCTTGCGTGCAGACATCCTCGTTCTGTGTTTCTGCTGTGCTGACTACAATAGCCAGCAGTACAATCCAGCTTTTCATTCTTTAGATAGGTTATATGACTTTGGCTGAAATATTTAAGAAGAAAAAGTACATCTGCCTATGTCTACCTTAGAAAGGAATGCAGGGTGGTACAGGGAGGAAAATAAGGAAATGGGTTTTCACCATGTCTATTCTTATGTTTTATTTATAAATCTCTCTATAGCATTAATTACAGTGCCGGAGACTACTGAGTGGTAATTTAAATAATTATTTAATGGACATATCAGTTCTGGCATCATTCTACTTTTGAAATATTAGCTTTACACAATTCTACCTCCTCCACATTTCTCCCTGCACCTATTTGTAACTGCATAGTTGTACCTTTCATCTCCCAGGAGATGGTGTCATGGGAGATGAGCTAAGGAAATTCAACTCCCTCATTCAGCACAAAGCAATCACTTTTTAATTTTTTTTTAATTGCTATTCACTCAAATTAGTCCTCTACTAGGTTAATAAATTGAATGACCTCAGAGGAGGGGTTAGAGCTGGAGCAGAGTGAGATGAGGGCAAAGGTGTGAGGGATCAAGATAATTTTTTTGGCAAAAACAAGTGTTTAGTTGGGTGGTCCCAATTCATGTAACTTTGCTACTGAAAGTCCATCTTATATTTATCTTTTCACTACAGAGTCCCTCCTATATAATGTCTTTTAATATAGGCCCATTGAAATACATTGACTTAATCCTGGACACAGCTGGTTTAATTCAGCGTAAGCGCAATTGATGAGAAGAGATTAGACTGAAGAATAAAAAGCAAATAACAACAAAATTAATACCTGTTTTATTTGGAATTAATGTCCATAAATGTCTAATGCACAGAAGCTTCAACTATATAGATTAAGTACTCAAACAGGTAAAAGTGATTGTTAGTATAAGTAAATTTTACACAATTGGCTTTGGAATTGGTTCTTTTATTAATAAGGAGTATAATCACTACTTCTTTTGCAATATTAACTAGCATTAACTAAAAAATTATGTCTTCTCTTTAATACTTTCACCACAATTTCTCACTCTCATGAAACAATGCACACAAGTATGAGAGACACCAGTATGTCCTCAATAAGAATAATTACATCCTTAATCTAATTTATAGAGTAAGACTTTAGCTTTGGGACATGTTCCTTAATCTTTTTATTCTATGTTCAGAAAAGTCCTCCATTTTGAAACCATTATTATAAATTATTTATGGGGTCTTTGCCAATGGATTTACTCAGAGATGTTTGATCACCAACCCGAAAAATCCCACTTTGCTGCAGCTGGTTGGCACTAAAGAGAGGTGAAAATAGATAAGAAATTTGCTCCTTCTGAGGTATATAAATATTTACAGCCTTAGTCAAAGGACTCCATAAGAGTGCAAAAGGAAGAAGTGCTCTGAATGACACTGTTAGGTAATGATGCATCCCATGGAGAAGTCTGACAGTCTGTGTCCACTTACAGAAAACCCCATTCCCAGCTGTCTAGGGAAGCATTTCCTGCCTAAAGAGTAGACAGTGTTGTTGGCTCCCATACATGCACTCCTCTCCACAACCTGACATCAACATCATCATCATGTATATAGGACCTTTGTACTTACCTTGTTCACCTGGTAATTGCAGTGTTCTTGGGCATCTTTAAACTGAGTGTAGAAACTTAGGTAAAGGAATGCACACTCCAATATGTGCCTTGAGGACAAGCACTTGTTTGGTCACTAAACTCTCAAAGGTCAGTGAAGTCACTAAATTCTCAAAGGTCAGTGATTTAATTTTGAGAGCTGTTCAATAATTAAAACAGAGGTTTAAAGTGGAATCTTTCTATTTATTCCAATATTAAGCTGAAGTGCTCTGTACTTTGGCTTTTACCACTGTTACATAAAAGGAAATCGTTTTAAGGCTTTGATTTCCCTATTCCTTTGTACAAATACATCACACAAATGTTAGCCTCTGACAGCTTGGATGATTTGTAGGATAGAAGGCATGTCTGACGTCACTATTGTACTGCTAAAATATGTAATGAAGGCAATTTCTGAATCAGGTAATTTATAATGGATTTAGGGACAAAGACTAAAGAAATTAAAACAAAAAATGCTGAGAATGTGGCATTACAATTATTAGGTGATTATGGAAAATAAGGAACAAGGTTAAATTAAAAATAGAATAAATAAATATAATTACAAAGTTTTTAATGTGTAATTAGCAGGCTCCATATCTAGCTATTCAAGCAACAGTAAAAGCTATTGGGCTACTAAATTATGTATTAGTGGTAACTAATTTGAAAAAAGCCATAACTCAATTTTTAACTGTGTCTTCTTGAAACTACTGGAACTGCTGTTGTCTAAGGACTAGTGGAAGTCAACTGAGCTTATCATCAACTCCCTAAATGCTGATCAACAGTGAAGGATAAAACCAAAAGTAACGAGAGTTAATGTGTTAGAGGAAGTGGCCTTAATTCACCCTTCTTGTTTCAAGCGACTGCAAAAAGTGTCTGAGGGTGTCACCACACTGCAAAGATGTGACACGTGTGCTCTGCACACATCAAAGAACTTTCCCTCGGCACAGCAGAGAAACGAAGTTTTCTGTACGATCTGCACCACCACCCTGTGGCGACACCAAAACATTGCAAGAGTCGAACTGGCCCGCCTTGAACCTGGGACATCGTGTCCACCGCGCTCTGGGGAAAAAGAGGGACCATGGGCAGCAATTCGCTGCTCTGCCTGAATGAACTTCTGTAGCCAAATTAATCTTGCTGCTATGAACAATCCTTTAATCTTTACCCATTAAGCACCATCTGAAATTTTCTAAGCCTGTTTAGCCTCAGCCTCCTTTCTCACTTAAAAGTTTGAGTAATTAATAAACAGCCCATCCGGACAGTTAGGAATAACGTCGTTCATTAGTTACTTATACCTTGATGGACTCTGCAGTTAGTCGGGTTTGATGCATTTTTAACAGACAACCAAGAAAACTGCTCTAGAAATAGCCTTAAAGATAAATGTTTCCCTCAGCTGCTTTTTAGTGCCTTGTCTCATCACAGAATAATGATTTGAAAATAATTACATGGGAAGAGTTCATAATTTGCTCTTAAAAAACATTGCATCTGAAAAGCAGGAGATGCAGAGGTTTTTAGATTGACTGCTGTGCTAATTACCTTTGTTAGGAGATTAATATGACAGAACGACCATGATGGTTAATTAGATATACCTGACCTTATTAGCAGAGCAGTTTCTAGACACTTTTCCAGTATGTCAGTATCTCTAAAGTCTGGAAGAGGCCATGTTGTACCTGGGGCTCATTCCTTCCTCTTAAGCAGTTTCAGCTTTCCTGAAAAAAAATTCCTGGGAGAAACAGTTGATAAATCCTACATCACCTTGTGTTTGGAGAGAAACTCAGCCCTTGAAGAGCAGTGGTACTCCTTCCTCTCAGATCTGTGCTTCTGAACTTCACTGACGTGACTCCAGTGATGCAGATGGACACCTTCCAACCCCTGCTTGTCTGCAGAGTGGTTTGGCTGCCATTGCAGGTGTCTCACTCTGAATGCTTAGAACATTAAATTGACTCAAATAAATGTTGTCCAGGTGTCAATCACATATACACACTCCCCAAGATGCTCAGCAGAAATGTACTGGTGTAACGATGTAATGTAAACAGAGGGAAGGTGTGATGGATGCAGGTCACTTGTCTGATGCAACCTGCTGTAGGTGCCAGCAGAGACATTTGGGGATGCCACATGGAGTCTACAAAGGAGGTGTAGGTGTAAACACAGGTACACACACACATCCACCCACACACCCACCCACACACCCATCCCCCTGTTTTTTAAAAACAGAGCCTAAATATCTAATAGTGGCAGTAGGTGAGTTCTCAGCCCCAAGCACTGGACAAGTTCTGATTGCAGTGATTTAAGATAAACAGAGACTTACGATTAACAAGAAAAGTGTTGTGCTGACAGTTTATACAGTTTAGTCATATTCTTACAATTACATATCCTCTAGATAGAGTAACTAGATTTTTTAAAGCTTTTAGAAACATATTTATTTGTGTAAGGAGTATTTGTGTGCTTTCCTTACAAGCTATGTGGCGTGCTGTTTTTCACTGCTGAGTTTTTCATTTCTCCTTTGATTCTGGAACATGAAAAGGCCCAAGTCCTTGTCTATGTTACTAAGCACAGATCATTATGCAGCCTTTGGGAAAAAACTAAACAACAACAACCAAAAAAAAAAAAAAAACCTAAGATAAGCAGTGCTATTTCTGTGCAAACTAAAAGCTCCATCTGATATATCAGCTCTCAAATAACTTAAAAGCTGAAAGTACAGAATGATTTACAGGATTTAGCCTGACTGCCCAAGCATGAAATAAAAGGCACAAATGAGCTCACCCTGGCCAGATGAACCACAGGGTCCTTAGAAAGCCTACTGATTGCTACATCCTCCTGCAGTGTTTGCTTAGGGTATGTTTTTATGTCATCCAATCTATCTCACTAAGTGCTCAAACTATGCCTTTCACTTTAATGTTGGAGCACTCAGCACACATCCCAACACAGCAGCAGCTGTCTTGGGAGGCAGAAACTCTCAGCTGTGAGATGAACCAAGAAATAGAAGAGCTTGGATGTTTGAAAGAGGGGTAAAGAATTAGCAAACCAACTACTGTGCCAGCATTTGAACTGGTCAAAACATTTCTGATTAAAAGATTTCAGCAAAATATGTTATTTTGCTAAAGCTGGTGTGTCTCAGCAAAACACAATTTTTGACACAACCTGGACAGGAAGGACACAACACACCTTCCAGATGTGGCCCTCTGCCCTGTCAGAATAATGAGATACAAAAATCTTCCCTGAATCAGAGAAGTTGAATCCCAGCTGTGTTGCTCTATCAAGCAGGCAGGTAAGCCTGTTCACACTTACATGCAGAACATGCCTTTTGGGTGAACCCATTTAAATGGTCTTACTTTCATTCCAAAGAAAATAAAATTAAATTCTCCTTACCTGCACTGCAGTATTTAAGTCACCATCCTCTGTTAGCAGGAGCTTTATTAGCACAGAAGCTGTACCTGCATGTACTGCAAAGGGTAGTGTGTGAACACCCTGCCAGGACAAGGTAAAGCACAGTAACCACAGGCTGAGACAGCAGCAAGTACCAGCTTTGCCTGAACACTGAAGACTTCAATACCAAAACCAGGCTTAGGAGTTGTTAAAATGAACCTGTGCTGGGAAGTACTGAAGCTGTTACTAGGAAAACAAGAGAGGATGGTGTGACTTTTTTCTTTAAAATACTAGAAGAAATATGACAGTTGATACATTTTTGCATCACAAAGGAAATTTTGTAGACAATAAAAAAAAGCACAACAATTTTAAAACTGCACATAAAGTTTTATAAGACACAGATCAAGAACTTCAGCTTTGTATATTATTTAATTCAACCATGTACAATAAAAGAAAAATAATAGGAATGTATGTCTGTACTCATTTCCGGAAAATAGATTCATTTGACAAACAACATTCAAAGAGTAAATAAACCTTGCAATGCAGTTACTCCAGAACAAATGAACATCAAGCTACTGCTGTCCTATACATTGTACTTCAGCCGTCAACAGCCAATTCCTCTGCTCTGCAGCCAGGACACTTCATTTACAACATGTGTAACAGCACACACGGGGTGAGATGCACAAAGCACGGTACAGAAGGTATAATGTTACAAAACACTTACCAAAATAAAATATATATGCAAGTTATCCCTAGTATTTACAACAGAGTTTTAAATTAGAGATTGTTTAGAAGGCATCTGCTACATACAAATGCCACACATGTAGAAAAAAAAGCAGAAAGGCAGTCAGAGAAAGGTACTGTGTTAGTTATGGCTAAAGAACTTTGGCTCCAAAACTGTGATATAATTATTTCCAAAAGCCAACTAAAATGTGGAACATTTGAGAAGTCTGTCTTTGAACTCAGTTCTTACACTGACCACTAAAATTCAATGTGAAATTTAGCATGGCAAGAGCCACTTGTAAAACAATCTTATTATTTTATACATCAAATGCTCTGAGTTGGATGCAATTATGGTTTGGCATTTCCTAACTCAGTGGGAACACATTTGAGGACAATTATATTTTACTGCATCTCATGCAAAAAGTCTGAGGTTATCTGCTCAGCAGGCCATCAGGAAGGCTCCGGCTGGGCTTTATCAAAATGAGGCACAAATGTTCTTCGTAGTTGCCCTAGAATTTTTTATAGTAACTTAAAGCATGCAAGTGGAAAAGAACAGATGCTGCCATCACAGCTTTCTGCTATATATTAAGTTTTGTCACCAGAATCAGGCCAAGAGTTGCTAGAATTCAAACTTCTACATTTTAGTTGCAACTCCTTCACATAGACTCTGAAGTGACGCTTTGACTCCTGAGTAAGTATTTGTCTTAATTGTAGAATAATAAAATTGCATGTTTTCATTTCACTATAATTTGTTTAAAGACTATGGCATAGTATAAATTTGGTCTGTCTTACTATATTCGATCTTAAATCTGTAGCAAGGTCATGTTGCAAAGACAGAGAGAGCATTACAAAACAACCATATCTATATGAAGGGTGCTATATGTAAAACTGTCCTGAGTAATCTGCACCATGAAATATTTTCTTTTTATCTCTTTGAAATTCACTTCTTGAGAAAAAACTTGCTGCATCCAAAACCATATGAAAACATTTTTGTTCATTTTTAGGGCTAAGGCACCAGCACTAATACATGGGAAGAGCCTTCATGGGCACTGACATGTCAGAAATAAGATCCCCAAACCTTTTTTTTCCAGCACCCCACAGAACCGAGTGCTGGAAGGAAGTAGGTTTCAGTGAAGACACATATGTAAGTGTGGATCTCTTAATGTCTTCCGGCCCGCTGGCAAAGTTTCTGGGTGAGCACTACAATCCAACTGCAGCCTTCTTTTGCACTTAGAACAAGTCTTTCAAAATGTGATTACAAAAAACATCATCTTCACTCAAACTGTACATGCATCTCATTGGTTTACAGGCCTGAACGTGGCAAGTACCCACAAAACTGGGTATGTAAGAAATGCAAAAGGCTTACTAATTTGAGGGGAAGGGTGTGCATCCATGCCTGCATTTGGAAGTCTGCTCCTTGTGTTTAAATTGAGCATTTACAATTATCTATTTTAAAAAATCTGAGCAGCAATGGCTGGCTTAAACATCAAGAGAAATATACAAGTAGCTTTTTTCACTGACTTCCCTGTGCATTTTCTTTCAGCTGAATCACTATAAATGTTAGTGTGCACTTATAGTTCTTAACTAGCTTAGGTCATTTCCCATTCCTATGGGAAAGCACAAGCAATGAAATCTACTATGCAGGGCACAATTTGGCTGAGCGTACCAGACTTTGCCTTATTGCTGAGCTATATACACAAGGCATTTGAAATGTACAGTTGTCAAAAAGATGTAATTTAAAATCAAACCACAAACCTGGGCTTTGCAGAAATGGCCACAAAGTTATGAAATCACAAAACCTAGTTACTAGTGGGCTTCACAACACTGATGATAAATAAAAATACGGAGGTAACAATACTAGTAGAAACAAATACATCTATAAATAAGGCTTTTTTACATTGTTGTTTAAATGCCTGGTGTTTAGCCCCTTGTTTGTTTTTCATATATTACAGATCCAAGAGAAAGCTGATTGTGCCCATTGTCAAAGAATACCCTTAGATCTACCCTAATCATCAGGTAATGCCCCTAATCAGCAGCATAGGATAAAGTATTGTAAAGACATTCATAGCAAATCAGTTCTGAAACATATTGAGTCTTCTTTTCCTTCCATATTCCCAGCAGTCTTGTCATCCTTGATGAGAGCAAACAAGCAGAAACTATGAATGTGACAAATATCAGGATCTTCTTTCTTCCTGGTGCCTTTTTAGAAGTTATTCTCCCAGATCAACTTCATGCCACCCACAGAGGAATTGAAGAAATGCAAATCATGGATTGCATATATTGGCCAGAACTGACCGTAATCAAGTCAGGTTCTTCCTCTTCCAATGGGGACTGATGACACCAAGACAAAAATTTGTCTCTGGTCCACACGATTTCTCTGTCCCTTCCAGTAAGGATTTCTCTTTCTTTTTGAAGAAGTTATAGGTCAAAACCCATTGTCAATTGAATGCGTACAAGAAGCATGGATCCAGACCACTTCAATATATTTACATGACAATTTATTCATTTTCTAAGTCCAGCTATATGAATAAAAAGCATGATATCTATGTAACATAGCCAGCCACACAGTCACCATGTACTGCCTTAACTCTGATTTTGTACATTCACATTATCTCTGTGAGAAAATAAAAATGTATTTTTTCACAGAGAAATAAACATATTGGAAATACAAAGAAGAGTCTCCCAGGTGAATAAATGCGTGAAAAAGCAATGTGAAAGCTCTATACTGAAGAGCATACATGCATGCATCTGCTCTGACTGAAATTAATCAATCTGAGATGCCCTGGGTTCCTCTTGCTTCCACCTGTGTGCAATAAATGCACATATCTTTACAATCCATTTCACACTCTGTTCATGTTTCTATAGGACAGAATAAAATTTCCCTGTTCCAATCTGGAATATGGTAAGGCCTTGTGGAATGTTCTCCTGCTGTTTGGCAATGTAATAGAAAAAAGACAGGAAGGATTAAGGTCCACTCAATTCTGCAATAGCTGGTTAATTGCATGGGATATCTCCACCTGATTTTAACGGGTGATCTGTGCTCAGTGCTCCAGAAGGAAGGAGAAAATTCTCTTAAGACTCCTTCCTGATACATCCCTACAGAAAAATTCCTCCCTATCCAAAATTTGGCTGTCAATATAAGGTTAAGAAAAATGAAATGTTACAATGACCTGCATGATTCCATCACTATTTCAACATAACTAAGAAACAGATATCAAATACTGCTGTTTCTGAGTAACAGCAAGTTGTCTTTGTCAGAAGAGACTGCTCTTCATCAGCAACGCTGACACTTGGCAACATGGACTTCAGAGCAGCCCTGACAAACTTCTTTTTTATCAAAGGCTGCATTCCTGGCTCATGGGAACCCAAGGTTCTGCCTCTGAAACAGGAGATATGCTGAGCTCAAGTAAGCTTGACTGTGTCTCCAACGTCCTCCTCTGGAGTGAGTCTCCCTCTGTGCTGATGTCCTTCCAGGTCCTCGGCCCCTCACTTTTTAAAGGGAGTGAGTTTGTTGAAGGTATGCCAGAAGAGGGATGGCTTCCGCTTGGGTTCTGCCAGGGCAAAGACCTGCTGCTGCGGGACGCTGGTAGGCACGGTGATATGTCGCTGGTGAAGGGGATGAAGGGTTTGGTGTGGAGGAGGCATGGGACACCCATTATAGCTCACACCTGCAGAAGAACAGTTGGAGAAAGCACCTGAGTCAGCCAGGGAAATTTATGCACAGAGCCAGGGGTCATGATGAATTTGGCTGTGATCTTGAATGGCAGAACTACTAAGGGTCACCTTTTCTGATGTTTGACTTTTTAATTGCTGCACTGATTTGGCTTAAGACGACAACTGAACCAGTAAAAATAATGTAAGAGAATTACCAAAACCAAGTAGCACTTTCACACAGCTGGACTATATTGCTTGCACAAGTACATCCTGGTATTTCAAAGGAATTACTTCAAACAGGAGATACTAGTACTTCAGTCCACTCTCAGAGTAAAGCTGGGTAAAATACTGCTACCAACAAGAATGTTATTTCTTACATTTGAAATACATTTTTCTGGGTTAATGTTCTTAAGACTTGGAGCTTTGTGCATTCTGAACAGAATCTCCTAACCACAAACTTTAACCACTCCCCTGAAAATCCGGACAGGTTGTAGGGTTATCTGTTGATTAACAGAAAATGTTTTAAGAATATTAATGCCAGGGAACAGAACATAACCTAACATCAACTCCTTCCCTCCTAAACTAACACTTAAATCTTATTTCACTTTTAGCGCACTAGAGATGTACCTGAGTTTGACTTTAAGATGGAAAAGGACAAAATCTGTTGTGGTTTTTTTTTTCTGTTTGGATTATTTTCTGAGAGAAGAAATTAATAAAAAAGTCATTTCCTGACAAACAAGCTTCTAGTCCATCCTTCCTTCTACGGGATGCCAGAAGAAGCCATTTTGACTGTTATTGCAAATAATATAACAATGTGGCTTGCAAAAAGAACTTTAGGACATTTTAAAGAAGACACTGAATTGATAAAGAAGAACAAGCTCTTTCAGTAAAAGCAAAGGAAGAAATCATAACACTAATTTATAATTTAACCTGTGCATTCAGCTCCTCACAACCTTAAAAATAGACACCTTGCCTTACCTCTTGAGTTTCTTCTCTAATATACAGAATACTGACTTGTCTGTTTGAAGAAGCTCAGGGAGCTGATTTAGTAGACAGTTTACAGATATATTGGAATTTAACATTAAAATATAGGTTAATGACAATTATTTGGCTCCATGTAAGCCACAAAAAATGTTTTTAAAAGACTGAAGAACTCAGCCGCAGCCAGACTGCGCTATTTCCTAATGAAAAGATCAATGGAACACAGTAAGACGGTAATGCAATTCTGAACACCCACCTTTAATTTTTCCTTGCCTTGACTTACGGGCATTCTGCATGGCTTGTTTCTTCTGGTTTTCTGAGATTTCCATACCTACATCAAAATGTAAATTAGGGCACTAGTACATAAATACTGTATCTAATACTTGATTGCATTAAATTAAAACAAGAAAGTAAACTGTATCTTAAACAATTTTTGGTAAATCTTAGTGCAATACACCTGAAGTTTTTAGAAGTATATTTTATATTGTTATATGAACTTAAAGAGGGTTTTCCACTGGGATAATGACAGATAAGTCCAGATAACAAGAGATTTAAAAAAAAAAAAAGGTACTAATTAAAATTTCTGAAATCTACAAGTCATCAAGTAATAGATCACAAATTCAGAATCCTTTTGTTTTTCACTCACTCTGAGCTAACCTGGGTGACAGACTGGAGTCACTGCTAGTACAAATTTGGGTATCTTTACCTTCACTCAGAGGAGAGTATCACAAAATCTGGCAGAAGCAGGCTGTGATGTGGTTTTGGCTGCATATTTCTGGGGCTGGATCCCTCACTCTCTCACTTGGGTTTCTCATACATACTTGTGTAACTTACATGAGGCACATGGGTAACCCTCTGCTATTTACTATCATTGACAGGTGTATGGCTGAGCTGTGGTGACTAAGATATGACAGACATCTGCTAGAAGGTGGCATCAGAGACTGGTGCTGTCTGGAGCCCAGATAGAGGCACTCCAGTTTCCTCTCCCTGTGCACACCACAGTTGAGATACATGGAAATGTCACATTTGCACAAAGTGACAAATAGTTGCGCATGCTGTTTCATTTCATGCTGTGCATAAGGCTGCATTTGACAAATATGCACAGAAAGAGTACAGAAGCTGTGGTTCAAAGCCAGAATGAAGTGTAGTGTCTGCTTCAGTTCCATTTTGCATCTTCCCTCACTTCTCTATACTTTTAAAACTCCGTTTTCTATCCTGAACTTATGAAGAATTTATTACAAATCAGCCTAATAACTTAAAACATCCACAATTTTTGGGCAGCAATATTTTATTTATTCTGCAGGGTCTTGTGTTTTTTTTTTCCTTTATAGAAACAAGGAAACAGATTCTTAAAAATGAAAGCAATTTCATCAAGAGAGATCAGACCACTTTCTTAGGGTTACTGTTAGTGGTTTGGAGAAGCATTTTCTGGCTGTGGTCTCTTCTCTCATATATTCATAAAAGCTAAGAAAAGCTAGATATGGTTTGAGAGACAATGACTCACACCAAAGTGTCTTTGAAAATAGAAGTAAAATGTCATTTGCAGTTCTGAATTGAAAGAGTATTATTTGTTCTCTGAGTGGTCAGATTAGAGGCTTTGTGTATAGTCCAGAAAGATAGCTTACAAAATCAACAAGACAAATTTAAACCTGAGGTTGAGATCAGTGGCATTTTTCCATTGGTTTTGGCTAAAGGAAATGTCCAATTATGCCCAAAAAAAAAACCAAAAAAAATTTTAGAAAAGAAACAGTCTTCTGGTTAATGGAGAAAACATCCAAGCCACTGTGGCTCACAAGACCAGATAGACATTAGCTATTACAACTCAACTAGCTTTCCTCCGGTTCATCATACCTGCCCCAAAACAGGAACATCAGAATAGTGAGTTGCAACACTTGAAAAGCAACTTTACAGAAGGCTGGATGTTACATGGGCAGAGAAGACTGCATGTGCCTATGTGCCATTATCAAACATACAGTTTCTCTTTTAACTGGTTTGGGTTTTTTTCCCCACTATATTGCACTGTGCCTGAAGAGCATAAAGCACAATGGACCCTCCTTGTGCAGCTCTTGCACTCAGCAACCATGGGAATTTTTGACCCAGCCCCAAAGCAAGGGTTAGTGCTTTTATGACAAATCTCACTGCCAGTGCCACCACCACTGTTGAATGGTTACTCTTCTGAATATCATAGGTCGATTTTCATGAGGTCCCAGCAGAATAAATATTTTAGGGCTGTAGCTGCTACACCTTTGCAGTTTCCTCTGCTTGGGGATTTCTGCAGCAATGTCACTTAGGAGGAATGATAACACCAAGACAGACCTGTGGCTGCCCACGGCAGAGCCTCAGGAGCATCCTGACAGACAGCATCTAACTTGTTCAACATACTTTCCCAGTGCTCCATAAAATAACCACCCTCGAGGCAGTGCAGTGTTGTAGCCTAAAGGCCCACCGGTGAAAGGGTTGCAACCCTCCCTTGGAGAGCCACTCCTTAAGCCACTGACTTCCAGTTAGGGTGAGAAACACACCCACCCAAAGTGCCTTGCTCCACGTATGTTAATATGTTGTTACCTATTGGTTCGGCTTCTGACGCCCCACCTCCAAAGTTGCACCCAATTTGTTCCTGTCTTTTCCCCACCCCTGCTTTCTCTTATAAATAACCCATTCTCTCTGTGCTTGGGGAACTGGCTGCCATTGGCCTCCTTCACAGAGTGCCCTGCACTAAATAAAGGCTTTCTCTGTGGAACGCCATACAGTGCTCAAAGTCTCTTGCTCTGTCTCACCTCACAAAGAGCTGGAAATTCACTAGCCGGGCTGGGAGATGTGCCTGTGCCCCTGGGCAGTCCTTTTCAGGACAGCTTCTTCAAGGACTGTCGCGGCACTCCACCATCAGACCCCACTGCGGCAGTGCAGAACTCAAGAATGCTTCTTCTTAGAAAGGATGGGAAGGGAAGCGTTCACTTGTTCACTTTTTATCTTCTTTACCTCAGTCTTGCTCACAAAAGTGCAGGAGCTGTTTTTACTCAGTAGCATCCTTCCATGTCACTGTATTATGGTTCACATTGTATACTGGAGTGGAGTCATTCTGTAACTTTGTTGTAAGAGGGACTATGTGGACAATTATGATCAGATCCTCAGCATTGCTCTATTACCCTCTGATCACCTTCACCCTTTGGCAATATCCACTATTTTACAGTTCTGTGTAGGTGAATTAGGGAAAACAGCTACCTCCCACTCGTGTGAGCACAAGGTGATAGAGCAAGGCATGAAAGCCATCAGCATTGAGCCCACCAACGCTGACTGTAATGTCACACTGTGACATTCAGCACTGGAGAAGGGTCGGGTTTGCAAAGTCTGAGGGAAGTTTAGCTGAGACTCCTTCATTGTTTACTCTAGACTCAAGATGACTGGGATTAATTGCAACTGTTGGTGCAATGTGGAAGGGTTAAAACTGATTTTAAATTGAGAATGAATTGGCAAGCTTTTAAGGATTTTCTTCTCCTTATGGACTGTCTAAAATACATATGGAAGAGGCCTTATTTTCGTCATACCTACAACAGTATCAAACAAGAGAAAGCCACTAAGATCAAAAGGGTTACATTTGCAATGTAAGGGTTATTCCTGTCTTCCTATTATTCTGACCACGTGTTTTACATGATCATGGAATATAAGGTCTGGCATCTTGTTTAAGTTTTAATAATTTTTGAATTGTATCATCCACTTCACTGCACTTCCAGTGTTAACCTGATGTCACTCCAATGCCTCAGCCTCAAGAATGTTATTGAAAAGGAGAAGTTCTCATGCAGCCAACATACACAGATACACTAACATTTTAGAAACACTAAAAAGAGTTTTCTGTTTTTAAATGAGTGTTGCTGATTTAAAAATTAGTGTTGCTTTCTTTGTATATGTTTTGCCAATGAAATTTTGCTGGAGCCTTTGTCACTGATCTTAAAGGATGCATGAAACAATGCAAAACCAAAAAAGCAATCGTAACTATACATTGACACAGAAGACACACTGTCCTTGGAGTGTCCCACAGGCTGCAGGTCTAAAATCGGTCCTAGGATTTACTACCTTTATTCCTGCTCACTCACTGCTCTGTGCCAGTACCAGAGCACTCACTGCCCAGTGGTGCTATTGCTGGGTCTGTAGTAAACGACACCATACAACTGCATGGGCCTCCTGGACACAGGAGGTGCTACTATAGCAGACAGTATAAATCTACAATTATTGCCCCTTGGCTTTGTAAAAAATGTCTTTTACAAACAGATATTTTTGACCAATCATTCATACAAAAGTGCTAGGATTTTAGATGGACTTTTACTATTGATTGGTCTTTGTGAATTGCATCTTGTCATATCTCATTTCTCATTCTGCTCCATCATGCACCAGAATCATATGGGTGATGCTACCTGCCCTGGACCTTTGGCCCACAGTGAAAGGGCAAACACACCTGAATAGGCTTCACTTACACAGCTAAACATCATGTCAGGTAAGAAAGGGACACCAGCTCAAGAAGACAAGAGTGCACATCTGTACAAAACAAAGAAATGCAAAAGCAAGTTTGTTTTAAGCACTGTTTAGAAATTGTTTCACTCACCCATTTCCTTGTCTTCTCTAACTCTTCTCCTTTCATTTTCACATGCCTCCATCCATTTCTTTTTATCCTCCTGTTTTTTTGCACAGAACAAATGAACGTCTTCTGTTGCTCTGTTTATTATCTTAAAAGCATTCTTGACACTGATGTTAAAATCTTTGTCTCTCCCATCTTCGGTGTCCACAATTTCTGTCTCGTCCATGTCAATACGATCCTTGTAATACAAGATGTCCCTTCTCAGCAAGTCCTTCTTACAGAACACAAGCTGATGGTCAAAAAGGAAGAAAGTCCTCTGCTGGCTTTTGCCTTGTTTTGATATTTTGGTCAGTTCTCCTGAGTGGATCAGTTCAGAGCTTCTGGCTAACACATCTGGTCCCTAGGAAGACAGATATATAGATATGTAGTAAGTAAATAATATTTTAAGACCTCACCGTGTGTCTAACCAGTCTCACTGTATAATCAAGTCCTCCGTTCACTCACTTTTCTTGTATTTTTATTTTTAGATTTGAAAATGTCACACAATGTAAATAATATCAGAGAGGTAAATCAATGTGGTTCTGCTCTACTTTATTGCTGCATAAACAGAGGGAAACATTTAAGTCAGTGAAAGAGGTTCCCATTCTGACAGAACTACCAAACTTCCAAATGAGAGTCAACATTTTTAAAAGCTCCATTTTGCCACCTCATCTCAAAGGCAAGTGTCCATGTTAATACATACTGCTCTTCCTGAACTATAAACAAGGTTAATCAGTAACAGAAATATTGTAAATGAAGCAACTGGACTTTTAACTGAGCAATGACCACTAGAAAAGTAGATACCATAAACAACCACCTACGCAGAAAGACTCCTGCAGGGGACATCAAGTATTGTACACAGTACCTTTGCTCAGGAAAGGCACAGGCTGACACTCACCTCCCAGTCTACGATAGAGACTTGCCAACGGGCAATCTTGTCTATGCTTTCTAGTCTCCGTTTTCGCTCATTGATCAGGCATGCCACATTCTTCATGGCCTCGTATGCAGCTTTTATGTTGCTATAATCACTGGGAAATATAAGCACATTTCAAGGATCACTTATACAATAAACATGATGCAATCACAAACCATGAAAATGATGCAACCACAGTGCCTGCAGTATTAGCCCACATTATTCACTCATCCTCTACTCAGGTACTTAAAATAGAGGAACTTTTACTTTATTGAAAAAAAGGATTCCCACTATTCTAAACCCCACATAGTAGCCTGTACAATTCAGTGCTGCTGTACTGCTAGGTTTGTCTAGGAGCAAATTATTAGATTGGTGGAAGGAGGCAGAAGAGATTGATTAATGAACTGCAACACTGTCTGTACTGAAAACAATGGTAAAACTTCCACTGACATCAGTGGTGGCTGTAATTCACCAAAGGACTGTGTATTTAAGTGAGATTTTAGCGGGATTTTTTTGGGAAGGGCATTCTTTTAATTATGTCTAACAACTGTATTTTCTCCTTCTTGTTCCAAATGACTGGGTCAATGAACACAAATGGGGAAATGCTAGGTGGACAGGAACAAAAACTAAAATCAATCCCACACAGGGTGAGAGGAACTCAAGAAAATGGGTACCAGAGAGAGGAATTAAAGGAGACAATATGAAGAAAGCATTCCATTTCTAAGGAACAAATCTGTAAGAGTAATGATGGTCACCTGCCTCCTCCTGTTTCGGAACTAATGCAATGAACCCAGGCCAATCCTCCTGTCCTTCCTGCAATGCTCTGCTCACCTCCTTCATGCCTATGAATCTCCCCAAGTTTGCAGGCAGGCTTTTTTTTCCCCTCTGAATAGCATCCATCTCTCCTTCACCTTTGTCAAATGGAGTCTCTCAGAAGAGAGAAGGGAAGAGACATATTTCTTGCTTAAGGAGTCCCAGCAGAGCAGCTGCTTTTCCTCTTTTATCAGTGAGATTATCAATAACAGGATCCTACTAACGTCAGGGAGATGTCCCACAGGGTGACCACATGATATCCATACTGCTACACTTGGCCTTCCTTATCTCAGTTCCTTTTTTCTCTGTTGGTATTTATTCCACACTTGCTGCACAACCTGTAGCCTTCACAGCAGGCTGTGCATATTGGAACTTCAACTTTTTTATGAAAACAAAATGCTACCAAAACCCCTAGCTGTCTGGAGCTTTCCCAAGACTCCGTGTGGGTGTAAATCTGCCTGTTTGTGAGCATCTCTGCACAGTGGGTGCCTCTCTGTGATTGAAGGCATCTCTGGATGCTGTGCCACACAGGAGGAAAATAAGTACAATGGGAGGAAGGTGGTGAGACCTCGATGTCACTTTATCTGCAGGTTTAATAGGTCACAGGATAACCTTTCTAAAATTAGCAACAGTAAAAGAGAAACTCTAGTTAGTAATTCTTATTACAGCACTTCCCAGGTAGCCACAGAACTGAACAGAGGCATTTCACATGCCTCTATTGCACTAAATGTGAGTGCTTTACACACCTCGTATTTTGCCCCTGGCAAAAATCCAGTGGTTTCCAAGGGGAGTTTTCTCAAGGTTAAAGCACTGACTTTGACCAACAAAAGATTGCCTCAGGCTTCATTTGGACTTTGAGCACAGGGGTCACAATGGAATACTTGCTTGAAATTATACAAGATAAAAAGACACTTATAGATAAAATCTTAATTTAGTAAAAGATTGAATCAGTGCAGAGGTATACCAGAAAGGCTATCTGCCTTTTTATGACTTCAATTTTTATTTATGCCAGCTGAAAATCTAGTATCTGGACTTTACTACAAATAAAGGTAATGCTTATTACTACAAAGTTTTTCAAACAAATTATCTCCGACCTTATTCAGGTTGTGGTTATTTTCTAAGGCTCTTTCACCTTTTCTTACATCCATAACTTTTATGAATCTTCCCCTCTTCCTCTTTGTATTTCTTTCTCCTTGACTTCTTTTGACACACTGGCCTTTTTTTCACTCTGAATTACAAATCCCTCCCTGCATCCTGTTTAAACACCATCTTCTTCTCCTTCTCCCTCTTTGACTTATTCCTCATTGTGTCTTGCATCCTCTCAGTCCCCTGTGCTGCACTTTCAGATACTGTTTTTGTGACTGATTTTGATGGTTCCAAGAAGCCCTATTTATCGTGGTCCATGGCAGTTTTGTTCCTGATCTCAAAAGCTTCACTACTGTGTCACCCAGAAAACTTGAGTAATTAGGTGTTACTACTATTATAGAATTTGTTATTAGTTCTCTCACCTGTGCTCCTGAGTGGTGTATTTGAGCAATTCTGCAAGCTGCAAAGGATATTTGCAGATTTTCTGAACAGGCGTGAGAAGGAAACCATCAATGGCAATGTCAATCATCTGCTGAAGCAAGCGACAGGCCTCGAAGAAGTGGCGGTATTTGCCCTGCTTCATCAGTCTGGAGAGTTCAATGCAGGCACTGGGATGATTGTTACAATACTCTGAATAAATAGCAAAGCCTTCTTGCTATCAAAAAAAAAAAGGTACAACTTTACTAAAGTATTTGTCTATAAAACAGAAAAGCTATTTTTGTAATATCAATTATATATAATTAGATTAAATAATAAATTTTCTATATTGCTTCCAGGCTGATCAGCCTTGAAATATGCAGAAATCTACTTTGTAGCTGTCATAACTATGTACCCTTCTTTGTCAGAACATAGAAATAAAGGTCTCTTCTTGAGTCAGGATAATCAAACCCACTCTAAGAAGTATTTTTATTTGAGGAAGACAGCAATAGGCTTAGCAAGTTTCTGTCAAGAACTCACAGCCTGTCTCCCCACTACCTACCTTAACGTCTGTATGAAGTTTTTGCATGCTGAATATGAGATCACTGCAACCTTTTATCATTAGAGTTTTGACAAGGAAACTTAAAACTGTTTACAAAATTACATGATTGCTAAAAATGAGGAGAAATCTAAAACAAATATTTAATTAATTGCAAGATACTTTAAAGATACTTTACATTCTAAAATGCTGCCAGTAAGAAATGCTAAAATGCTGCAAATAAGAAACACTTGTTAGTAAAATCCCCTCCTAATACGGTAACTTGGCTTTTTATTTTAATATTTTGTTAATTTCATAAATAGAATCAACTTTTTCAACCTACATGTTGAAGAAAACATGACCCTATTTCACTTAGATGAGGTTCCTCTTTGTTGTACTGTTTCTCAAGATCCTTCAGAAACTTCCTTTGGAACTTGTAAATATCTTCAATATTTCCAAAAATGGTGCTTAACTGAGCTGTGGTGAACATTCCTGTATGTTTGCGACACTGCCGAATGTAACCCTGAAATGAAATAAAAAGCACTCCTTAGTCTGAGGATGTGAGACAGGTATACCAAAAATGAACGAAATCATTTGAGCTGGCAAGACCCCTGGGGTCTCTAGGCAAGGGAGTGGTTTCCCTGCCACACATGCACAGAAACACAAGTTCAGATTTGCATCTGAGATGTTCACACGTGGATTTTTGGGGTCCAGCCCCTGTCCCAGGGTGCCCCAAATGAACTAGCGTAAAGCCCACTCGCATCTTCCTGTTGCGAATACGCTGCAGGGACTGGACGTGCAAGGAACAGCTGCTGCGCTCAGTCTGACAGCAGTTTTGGCACCAGGGTTCAGGGGGTGCAAAGGTTAACTGATGTGATAGGGGTGATCTGCCAGGCTCCTCCATTTGGCTGCTGGCAGGCAGGCCTCCCGCAAACAGCTCTGGGAGCTGAAATAGCCTTGCAGTTGCTCTGGTGAGGTTTACCAGGAAGCAACACTGACTGTTGCTGGCACTGTTAGAAATATTCCTGTCTCCTCCACAGCCATCTGCTCTGAGAGCTGTGCAGTGGCTACGCTGCAAGCCAGCTACCGCATTTCCTACTGCACCAACATGGAAAGCTAATTCCTGTGTGGCTCCTGTAATGTGGATTGCAGACACTTCTTGAATGTAAAACATGTTTTATGGGTATACTCTAGCTTCATGATCCTGGCTACAACTAGCCTGAGTGATTCATTCGAGGGCTGAGCTTGCAAATTCGGTTACTATCTGTGTAGCTTTTCTGGCTTCATCTTACTTGAATGTATTTTCAGCCTTATGTCCTACTTGCACCACCCTACAGATTCACTCTGAGGACAGCAGACTATCTCTACCCCACATGTTGAGCGTGGCCCATTGCTTCTCTTATGTGTGCTTGTACTAAACTCAGATGCTTTCCAGATATTAAAAACCAGGTATAGGATATACATATTAGAGAAAATTAATTAATATGTGCCAAAGTCTTAACAGGTCAGTAAAATATGAGAGTCATGTCCTAGAACTCAGCTAGTCATGGCAGCAGCATAGCAAATTCTTACCCGGTCTTTCATGCACACAGTCAATCTTACAGGCTTAAGTAAATAATGAATATAAATGATAAAATTTACATTTAATGTTTCAAAATTAGCCAGTTTTGTCCTTTCTCTCCTTTTCTTTTTCTCCTTCAAGATAAAGACCTGATCTAAAAATGGAAAAAAAAAACCAACCAAAAAACCAAAACAAATAAAAACCTACTACTGCCTTGTCTACTTTGTTGTGAATGAAATAATCTAATGCTAAGTGGTGAACTAAAGGATGACAGCATGACAAATGCAAGGACAGACCTACAAACTAAGGCTACAAAGAATATTTTTGTAGGTTGCTTAGCACCATTCCAGATGCAAACCACAAAGACAAGTCAAATACAGGTCAAATGCATCACAACTCATGTCAGAAAAGGCAAACTTCAGTGAAAAGTATTAAGAAGCTTCTTGCCCAAGTGTGACCTTCCAACAAATATTGAGAAAAAAAGCAGAAAACCACCCCCATTTTATGGCTCAAACCAGAAAGGCAGTTCTAAAACACCCTTAGATTTCTTCACAATTCCTAAACATCCATTAAAAATCTCCTCGTTTGAGAAAACAGAGAGAAAAACCACTTTAAAAATACTCTTTCCAAGTTACTTCCAAGAAGTTCTGTCACTGAACTATAAATTATTTTATTACAATTACTCAAAGTTTTCTATACAGTGGCAAAAAGCTCTAAAACTGGACTTCCTTCTCTCATTAATTATGAAAATAGCAGTCAGAGAGGCACTTTTTCGCTGTCAAAAATGGAAGTTTTTTAAAAGAAAGGAAGCAATGGCTCATGGCAGTCATCAGAGAGGAAAACTGTAAGAGGAAATGAAGAATCTGACTGACAGCGTCAGAAGTGCAATTGGGAGTATTTACATATAAAAATCCACTGTAGCTCTCAACTTATATGGAATTATTTGTTCTCATTAGGTCAGCAGAATGTCCTCAGGTTAAATGATGTACCTCACAGATGTCCTTGAGATGCTTGATATAGACACGTTCTGTTTTCATAATTTCCTGTATAACGTTGGTTCTCATCTGATCCCTGTTTTCAGCTATTTTCTGGCGATGTTTGTTAATATCTGAATCTTGTTCTTCATCCTGGATACTACTACAATTTTCTGGCACTTCTTCCTGATTAACTCGCAGCTGCAGCCAGAACAAACAAAGCAATTAGAGTGAGAGCAGAAAGTTTTACAATATGTGGTAAAACTGTTACAAACTTCTTATACTAAAGAGTGGATACAGACATGCAATCATCTTATAGAGAGGGCTTCACAAGAGGATTTATCTCATTGTACTCACTGCATATTCAAATAAAATGTTGAGATTTCTGTCTTTCATGACTTTCTACTCATAGTATTTGAGAGAGACTACGCTGTGCTGTCTATGTACTTGTCAGAGTTCAGCTTATTTCTGACCCGTACTAATAGTTAATGTGTTTGGCCAAGCTAGCATAGGAATAAAAATTACAAAAGTAGACACTCAACCACTTTTGAATGTGCCCCATCTGTATGATGAAGATAGCAGCACCTCCTTTTCTGACTTCTGTCTGACTGCCCAGGTTGTCTACAAATTAGGAAGGGCAAAGGGAGGAACCACCTGATGCTACACTTTTTGTACTTCATGCAGTGTGACCCACGTTTCACTACAGGCTCTCAAAAGGCAGTTCAAACTATTTTCTAAAACATACTTCAATTTTTTACCCTCTGAGAGTTATACTGTCATTAATCTGGGTGAGTTCTGACTGTTGAGCTCAGACTGTAAACCAGATTTCTACACAATGTCCTTGATAATAAATTAAGCCCTATTTTGCCAAGAAATCTCTGCAGCATAGCTCTCCTCTGCCCTTATGAGAACTGTTGTGTCCTCTATGCACTGATGACTTTCTGGTTGAACTTCATGCACTTGTAATCTCTGTTTGAGAAATTCCTTTAGTTACAAAGGGACCAAATGAAGAAGACAGAGTAAAAGTTGTCAGAGGAGCTAAGGGATCTTAGGGTGCAATCCTCTACTGCTTTTTTCCTTGTGAACTTCTTAGGGGTTACACCACTGATGTTCAGCTATATACTGAGGATCAGGTATGAAATGTAATGCCATGAATGTTGCATTCTGCTAGGAATCTTACAATGGTGCAAAAGCAAAAAGCGAAACAGTTACTCACCCTGACAAAGCTAGCTGGAAACCAGGCCTCCTTGTCCTCATTCCTTCCCCACCACCAGTCTTTGTTGGAAGCTTCTAGAACTCTAATGACATCTCCAGCTTTGAAGCCCAGCTCTTGATCATCCATAGTGACATGGTCCCAGAGAGCCTCTGCATAGACGATGGTGCCATCGCTTATCAGCTAAGATGGGAAGAAAATGAGATTGTGAAGGACAGAAGATAAACTATGAAGTGTTTATAAACTACAAAGAGATCAATATAGGTCACTAGATTGCCTACATTACTCCTGTTACAGGATAAAACTAAAATTTCAGATTTTCAGAAATCTATGCCTATTCTCATTTATGAAAACAATTAGAATCTTGCTTCAGAGCAGTTGCATAGGGTAACAGTTACAGTCTGTGATGGTTTAAAACCCAGAGAGAAAATTAAATCCATTCAAACTGTCCCCTTTGCCTCACTCCCTTCCTATAGTGGAGGAAACACTAGGAGAGATTATAGAAGGTATCACAATTTACTTAAAAACTGCAATAACCACAATAATGCTGGTAAAAGAGTGTACAAAACAAAGTTCTACCCACAAAAAGGTATTCACCACTGAGCAAACAAAAACACCTCCCAAAGAAACTAGCTACTGCCACTGAATTTTTTAAGACTATGAAATCTCAGACTGTGGAAAACATCCCTCCACACCCCCCAGCCCTGTTCTGCCCTCCCTGTGCCATCATTCCAGCAACGCAAAGCCCCGGACATTACCTCATTAATTGCTAGCTGTTCCCCTCCGGGCTGCAGGTACCTGGGAGCAGCTTGGCAGAGCTCCTCGTAGCTGTAATCTTCCTCACTGCCATTGTCATCCACTAAGGCTGAAGATTCAGTCCCACCATCTGCAGCAACTAAAACAAAAGTGCAACAGCTGTTTGCTCCATCATTCTTATGATTCAAAGAAAGACAACAATGCAAGAGGAATTGCTGAGAAATTGCCTTTGTTGTCATGAATAAAACAGCAACAGCAGGAGTGGAAAGTAGCAGAGCTCTAAGGAAAACCACCTTTCCGTCATTAAATATGTTTTACTCATTTTTAGAATTTCTCATTTAGCAGCTGACAAAACTTTTGCAGACAAAAAACCCCAGAACTACAACATTTCCTTACTTATTTTTTACCTGTATCAGAAGGAAAGCCCTGATGCCATTTTCCAGGCAGAAGATGTGAGAGCCCCAGCAGCCCCCAACAGTCAGTGGGGACACTGTCACCCCAGGCCAGGTGCCCTCACACTGTCACATCCCCTGCAGGGACATAAGGACCAATGGTTCTGTGCCCACCCACCCGTGAGAGGGGTGGGCAGCCCACATGCAGCCCCAGCTCTGCGCTGGCTGTTGCCACCTCTCCCATGCACTGGGAAGGCTCTGGCAGCAGCAAGGCTCAAGGGGACATGGAGCCCAGACCGGGCACAGTAGAATAGTCCTACAAAAAACCTGTCCCAAAATTGTCCCAAATCACAACAATTTCTTGGTTTGACAATTGTACATTTTCTGACCAAAGAGGCAGCTTTGTATGGAAAGAGAGGTCAGGACTAAAAGGGGCTTTATCTTATTACACAGCCACATAAGCCAGGAAAAACATTGTTACAGTATAGAACTATAAAACCCATTTGGGTTACACCAGTGGGTGACAAATTCTTTTGGCGATCACCTCCACACTGGCAGAGGAAGAGAACTGGGGGCTGACCTCAGGAACAAGTCTGACTGACTGACACCCACACTGCTCAATGCTGGACCCTGTCCAAGTGGGTTTGCCCACTTGTAATGTTCAAACCATCCGGGATCAAGAAGCATTCATGACCAGTGGTCATGTGCTTGAGTGCACTCTCTGGTCCTTGTTAATTTATTCCTAAAGATTTATTCTTATGGCAAGCCCAAGCTGGGAACTAGAGCCTGAAGATCATACAGTGCTCAAAAACGCATTAAAAAGTAAAAAGTCAAATTCAGAATAGGTTGCTAGCACTGAACCTCTTTGCTAAAGGTTAGTGTGCCAAAGGTAAGTTGTCACAAAGTTAACAGAGCAAGTCTTTCTCCTGAGTGCCTGGGAAGGGACATTTAAGCAGAATTATCGAACCTGCCAATTCCAATAAGCAGCAAGGCCAAACAGTAGGATCCTGACACTGCCTCTTCTCTACTCTGCTTCAGACCTGGGCACTGCCTGTCTGCTGAGCTTTGGGCTCTGGATAGGTAAGAGTCACAAGGAGACAACTCCTGGCTTTATTCCATGCACCTACTTCCATCAGGCACTCTGCTGCTATCTGCTATTTACCTTATAGGGAGAAATACTGCAACCCCCCCTCCTCAGGGCACACATACCATCACTAGCATCTTCACTCATCTGAGCATTAATTTGCCAGAGAGATCAAAGCAGACCACCATACAGATTCACTAAAAAACTTGCAAGATTTTTCTTTCCAATAAAATTGGAAAAATATGGCATAGTCTTGATACAACAGAACATGGCTATTTAGCCATTCTGTTCTACTCCCTAGTATTTTAAATAGGCATTCACCTTAACAGTATAATCTGCCTAAGCAGGAAGGATGCAGAACCCCTTTTTAAAAAATCAAGACTTTTTTTTTTTCCTATAAACTCATTAATCTGAGCACTCATAAACTTTTAAAATACATCTTCCAAAACTTACTGAAAATTATTTTTAAAAATCTGCAAATAAGTATTTCATTCAATCAATTTTTATCTTATAAAGCAACACCCAAAAAATTAATCCCAGTGATGCTTTACACATTTCCACTGCACTATCCATACTGCCTGTGGGGTTGTTCCAGTAATAATGGCACATCAAAATAACCTAATTCATTTGACTCCAGACAAAAAAGAACTACAATTTTGTACCAAATCAACAAGCTTACATTGACTTTGTTGGGTAGAATCAAATGAAATCTTGCATTCTGCATCTCTTCCTCTATTGTATACAGACAAATACCAGAGGGAGGGGTGTGCTTTCCCGGTTGCACCAACAGGATGCAAAAAACTTAAGACAGCCTGGGATTGATGCCGATCTCCTAGCAGCTTTTCACCGGTACTGCAGGTTCCCGTGGATGATGACAGAGTGTCATTGGTCAGACCCCCTTGACTGCCACTGTTTACCAGTTCAACCAAAAAACATTGTAAAAAAAGCAAGAGCGAGCATGTTCTACTCACACGTACCCATCTGAAGGCTCTCCAGACTCCAAAACCGTGCCATTGCCCCCCTGGCTACCATGCTGCCGTCAGACCTCTCACAGGTGATGATGCTCAGTCCTACAGGGCTGGTGGAGGATCACAAGAGGCTCTGAGCTGCCCGCAGCTCAGAGGAACAGGCTGCCAGCTGCCTTCAGCTCCCGGCAGTGCCTCTGAGGCCGAGCCCGGCTGGGAACTGCCAGCAGCGCACTCAGCGCTCAGCCTGGCTGCCGCGAGCTCCGCTCTCTGACATCATGGGGTGCCCTTAGGGAGGAAGTTCCAGAAAAGAAACAAAAACCTGGCTGCCTGGCCCTGGCCGCGCTGCGCCTGCAGCTGCCCAGACCGCTCCCACAGAGCCTGAACATCGCAAACACAGCAAGCTAGGGAGTACATTTGTCTTTCATTAAAGCAGCTAAACGTGATTCCAATCTATATTCAAATGACTGCAATCCAGAGGGAGAGATGATGTGGATGGGAGTTGGGAGTTCCTTGTATTACAACACTGTTCAGAGTATCGGTCTATCTTTGTCATACTATACCAGCTGAAGTTCCAGAAGAAGTAAACAATTAAGGTATTTTTTGCACAATTTCTCTTGCTTCACAGGCAAACACTGAATCATTTTTTAGGGCACAAGCAGCACAAGTGTTAAGGCTGCAGGAGACTGCTCCCAGGAAAACAGGGAGTAGGGAGACATTTTCTATTCTTCTTTACCTGAAAACTGTTGCTCAGCTGAGCCTGTCCTGTAACTGGGGACTGCCTCCTCCAGGGATGTGTTCACAAAACCCTGGACGCATTTCTGTATATAATATAGCAACTTCTCAACACTCACTAAAATCCCATGGTTTTCCCAGTGCTGCCTCAGACATAGAAGGAAAGGCCAAACATCACCCTGAAACATTAATGCTGTCTTCCTGCAAAAATCCTATTTGTGCTGCACTCCACAGGAGACTGACAGAAATAATTTTATGAATCTCTCAAATGTCCCTATTATTTCTTGCTGCAAGGACTCTAGTTGGATAGCACAATAAAAACAAGCTACTACACAAGATCTTCATACACAACATTTTTCTTGGCATAAATCATTAAAAAAAAATCACGCTGGCAAACAAAAGTGACACTGACAACAGTGAAGTGCTGATGATCCTGGGACTTGCAAGAGAAAATGTTGCACTTTTAATCAGTCAGATCACAAGATCTTTGCCATGTCAAACCCCTGCCCATTGGGGAAAAACAGTTCCAACTGCCCAAGGAAAACCAGATCAAACCTTACACAGCTCTTCTACAGGACACTTTAATAAAACAACCTCTAAAAAAACAACTCAAAACTCTTTCAGTCTGATTTTTGAAGAAAGGAACAGACTGTATGCTTTTGCCCAATGACTAACCCAATGCCACTGTGAGATGGTGCTTGGATGGAGGGGGCTCTGCCCTCCCTCCTCTGCATGAGCACATCTGGCAAACTGAATCACCACAAAAGTGCTCATTTAGGGTGAGGTGGTGGTGGCTTCATTTCCTTGTAGATGAGCCAGGGACAGGAGGAGCCACGGGCTATCCTTTGTAGTGGCAGTCCACAGTGACCTTGCCCAAATGCATGCTGAGCTGGCTCAGCCACTGTGCAGGGCACTCTGAAAACTCTGTGGGTAGCACTTACTAAAATACTAAAAGCTAGTTTATCCACCTCAAGAAAATTCAGTTCTAGAAACGCCCTTGTATCATAGAACCCTTCATCCTCAGGCAGACCACAGATCACCCCCAACCACTTCTCTGACAGCAGCCAGTAGTAGATGCCAGTAGGGAGGAACATAAAAGTAGATGAGGCGTGTGATGGCATTTTTCTAAATTCCTGTTATCTTCCAGATCAGTCAGATCCCTCCTGGGGCAGAAATTAATATCTTTGTGTTTAATGAACGGGATTTTTCAAACCACTTTCTGATTTTTTTAAACTGTTGGGATGCAAAATACAATGTGTAGCAATTAGTTTTATAGTTTAATTTTACAGACTGTGAAAATTATCTTTTATTTTGAGCCTGCTCTCTGGTGATTTCATTTTGTGCCCTTTAGTTCTTAAATTATTGGAAACAATAACTATTATCTGTTCATTTTTCCTATGCCAAACAGACTTTTATCCTCTTATTGTCCTTTTCTCCATGTTCCAGCGCCCAAGCCACATTAATCACTCCTCCCAGAGACACACACTGAGTCAATTTTCTTGTCCTTCTGCTTTTTTCTATATCGTCCCCTGTAAAAAATGCCTTTTGGGATGGAAAGGAACGGGGAGATGGCCCCCCCACACACCAGTGGCACAATTGGGCCTTCTGTTTTGTTCTCTATTCATTTTCTACAAACTCCTGCCCTTTTATTTACTGTTTTGTCTGTTACTATGCACTGCACTGACTCTGTAAAAGTCTGTTAAGACTGCAAGATCTTTTCCTGCATGGCAATATCCAGCTCAAAGTCCATTCTTCTGTAAGCACATCAGGCTCTTTTCCTCTTCCACATGCATTACCTTGGCTTTACCAACACCTGACGCCAGTGCAGTGCCTCATGTCTCACTTTTACTACTGTGAATAATTCAGCACACCACCAAGAATTACCATTTCATTTTATACTTCCCTTCCCACATCATTCATGCAGACACTGAACATCTGATTCCACTCATGAGCTCTCTCTTTTAGAAAACCAATCACTCTCCTGAGTCATGGAGCTGTGCTCCACACATGCCAAATTCTAGTCCCACATAAAAATATGCAAAAAAAGATGGGTTTGTTTCTCAGATGCTTATAAAAATTGCTTTGCAGTGACAAATAGACAATCTGTTTAATGCAATTTAAAACTTATAGCCTTCAAGCACAAGAATAGCAATTTAAGTCTCAAGGGCAGTTTCCCCTGTGCTGTCTGATTCTTACTCTCTTTCCTACAGATGACAATCTGTTGTCTTATAACACCTGTTTTTCTAAAAATTTACATCTCCACTTTTATCTGCCATTGCTATAAGAAGACAGTATGTAACGTATTAGGCTTTAGCAAGTAACTAAAATAAGATACCATTGGTTTTCAGTGCTTGGGTTTAGAATTTCTTTCTATAATAAAGGGCTTTTGTGCTATCAAATTTCACTGAGCATGAGCAAACAAAAAACTCTCACATGTTCAAAGACAAGGAAGTGCCTTGTGATTTAAGAGAAAAAAGAAAAGAGATCAGAATTTGTGACACTAGTCACTTTAGTATTTTTTTCTGGAGCTACCAAACAGATCCTTGCAACTGCTTTCAAACTGTGAAGTCTATGATATTCCTCACTTGCCTTCAGAGTTTTGATTTCAGAAACTTTTCCTGCTCCACTTCTATGTATGTTGTAAGATCTCATAAAAGTCACATCTAACATAATCAAGGTTGCTTTGGCTTCATTGTCCTGAAAAGTGGCAGAAATCTTAGTTTGTGTATTTGTCATCCTGATGCTTAAGTTTAGGGGACCATTTATTCAAAACCTAAGTACCTGGAGGGATACTGCTCTCAGGCAGTTGTCTAAGTAACTAATACTATTTCATGTGGTTTCCAAATATCAGTTGGAAAGGATAACTAAAAATAGAAAAAATAATTCCTGCTCTGTGATAATAAAAGAGCCTCTCTTTATCGCAAACTACATTATGGAAGATCTGTTATTCTGTGAGTGGTCCTTCTGGAATCAGGGACTGAGACATCACATAATCTCAGCAAGAGTCACAGCATTTGATGTCTAATTTACCTCAGTGTGTTATCTGGATCATTAAATGTACTAAGAAGCATACAGCACAACACACTCCAGACACGGGTTTGAAAGTAGTTCCAAATATTTTACTACAATATAAATTAAAAGAAAAATACAAATGGAATATATATAATTTCCCTAGTTAGAGAGAAGAGAGATTTGAACTTTTAGCTCTTTATTCCATACCACCCACATCATCACTGGAGGCATGGTTTTGGCAGGAGTCACCAGGCACTGGAAACCAAAGTTTGCCACCTTGCTGGATCTCTCCAGGGTGAAGGTATTGGGATCAGGCAAGTAGACCCAGCCCCTCTCTGCCACTGTCAGTCCCTCTCCCATCCCTTCAGGTGGCAGCTTTAAGACACAGTGCTGAAGGACAGCGAGGATGAGTCTGAGATGCCACTCCAAGGGAACAAAAAGCATCAGAGAGAGGCAGCAGCACAGAGCCATGCCCAGCTGAGCTACACAGAGCTCAAGCTCCAAAGGGGCCCAACTTGAGCAGCACCAGCACTGGAGGCAGCTGTGTGGGATTGAGCCAACCTGGGTGGAGCAGCATCAGCGCCAGAGGCAGCTGTGCAGAATTGAACCAGCAAAGCAGAGAAGTCTGAGGCACCACTGTGGCACAATGCAATGATCACACTTCCAAGGGGTTTGCTTGCCCTACTCCTTCATTGTTTTCTGACTGGGGTGAGAGAGAACATTAAGCAGCAGAAGCTCTCCTTGACATATTGCCTTTGTGTCCCAAATACCATGTGGCCTAGATGCAGACCAGAAATTATATTGCCTTTGTGTGGAGACCACAGCAGGTACTTTCTTCAGGAAGACCTAGGTTTTTTTTCACAGTGGTATATGACGTTTTTTGTGGGTAGGGAACCTTCTTTTTGCATACTTTTTGCTATTAACACTGCTGTTTTCATTGCAATTTTAGTAAATTGTTATCTTGTAATTTCTCCTTATTGTTCCTCCATTACTGAAGGGGGCAGGGGGAAAGGGAGTGGCTTATTTGGAGTTCAGTTCCCTAAACCAGCTGTCTAAACCAGCACAATAACGGATTTCAGAGTCACAGAATATTCTGAGTTGGAAGGGACCCGCTAAGATCATCAAGTCCAACCCTTAAGTGAATGGCCCATATGGGGATCAAACCCACAACCTAGGCATTATCAAGACCATGGTCCAACCAACTGAGCTCATCTCAGTGGATAAGTCCTTCTTATTGACATAGTCAGAAATTCTCAAGTCTACTTCTTGAAGTGCACCTCCTGAAAAAAACGGTCATGTTCTATTGAAAACAGGAGAATTAAGTTTTAACGTGTTCTTACATAAACTAATTTGTAGTTAAAGCATTTTTGGTAGAATTTGGACATCACTGCAGATAAAACTTAGCTAAGAACCATAGAAGCCAAGTACTGACTTGTAAACATACACGTAATTTTAATAAACATTGAAAATGCTATTTGTTAAGTTTCCTACTTCAGTCATAGGAAGCCTTGATCCAGAACATTCAGGGTGAAGGTCCCCACCAGTGCTTTGTTCACTATTAACAGTGAAAGATACAAAGTGAGAATTTTGCTTTTATTTCCAAATCTTGCCAGTGTCTGAAGGAACACAAATGGTGTTAGCCCAGGTTCTTCTGGATCCATCTGTGAAGAAATGTTCCACTACATCTAGACTAGTTAATAGACTACTTCTATTAACTCCAAATAGCATTGCATGCTAAGAGTAAACAATTACAGCAAAATTACACAGGACACTTCAGGGAGCCCGTTAAAGCGCAGTGCTTCCAAAAAGGCAATTTTTACCAAGAACTTGTCTCTCATGTACCAGAGTTCTGGCTGGACTACACTCACCAGTAAGCCACTTAATTATTTAAGGTTTGCCTATCTAAGTAAAGCTGAATGCATGGAAAACAGAAAATTAAAAATACATGTGTGGTGTGGCTAGGGTTCAGGTACAAACTCAAGCATATTAGAACATACTTCCTTCATCATCTATCGACTTTAGGCAAGTATATGAAGAAAGTGGAGAATACAGGCATATAAGTGCTACAGAACAATAAACCATATTAATGTCAGAGAATAGACGTGGAAAAGAAGTTTTACATGAGAACAGCAGCTCTAGTAAGAAACTCACAAAACAAAGCAACTTAGTTGGGTATTAATTTGTCATTGAGTTGGTTTGCACCCTTTTGTCCTCCATACTATATTCTAATTCTTGCTTAGCCTGGAGTGTGGCTTTTTGATATACAAAGTTAAAAATACTCATCTTACCATTAGATGTTCTCATCTGCCGCCTCCGTCCCACCCGGTCCAGACCGATGGGGGTACTTTGTGAGAAGGTGAGTGGCCGGAACCTGGCTGAAACAGCCTTGTATGGGGGCACCTTGTGTGCTGGAACAGGTGGCCGTGCCACAGGCTACCAAGGAAACAGGAAAATCCAGTATTAGTAAAGCTACAGGCAAGTCCAACTGAGCAAAGCTCAGGTATGAAGTAAAGTTTGTCCAGATAGTCCAGGTAATTACACGGGCAGTAAAATCCCCTATGTTGAAGTGACATTGCTTAAACACTGCATACCATGTCCACCAGCATCACAGAACAAGTTTTATTACATTACAGTTCTTTGTTACATTAAAAACTCCTTAGCCCTCTGTTGTGGTCAGACACGCTCTGTAATTTTCATCTTGTAATACTCTTTTTTGAAGACAATCAAGAAGGCAGGAACACCTCTCCTATAAAGACTGGGCTGAGAGAGCTGGGATTGTTCAGCCCGGAGAGGGAGGGAGCCCTCACTATGGCCTTTCAGTACCCAAGGGGGCCTACAAGAAAGCTGGAGGGGGCTTTTTACAATGGCATGTTCTGATAGGACAAGGGGAAATAGCTTTCAACTGAAAGAAGGCCAATTTAGATTAATGAAAAGGCTTTCTAGGGTGAGGATGGTAAAACACTAGAACATGTTTTCTGCAGAGGTGGTGGATTTCTATTTGCATCAGTTACATGTAGTACTTGTCAGTAAAATAAACAAGACAACAACAATTGTGTAAATGATGCTCTGTTTTGAGTTCCCACGAGTCTCATAAGAAAGAGGTAATACTAAGTTTATTGCAACATTATCTCAAAGCCATTTTCTTCAGATAAATCATCCATTTGTTAAATTATGATTGGAAAAACTACCCCTGTTTTATTTGGAAATTGAGTCTGATTTTATGTTGTCCCTGAACAATGCCACATAAGCCAGGGTGAATGATCTTGCATAAGCATTCAACATTAAACAGCCAGGCTTCAGCACATGAACTTCAGAGAAACTCATCTTTAGATCTTCTCCTATTGTTCAGTTGTTACTGTTCTTCTATCAAGTAATCTGAAACATCAGAAATGGCTTTTAATGAACTATCTCTTGACGCTCTGTTACAAAAGACATGACAGTATTGTTTGAAAATGTTTTCTCACACCTAAGCTGTCAGACCAAAACAAAATACAGCAAAGAGGAATTAGCTTTGTACTTTTCAAATATTCCCATGGGTTTCCAAAGCTTTAAAGGAAAATATTCACCAGTGTGAAGAGCAGTCTTTGACAGGCCCACATAAAATACTTCCAGCACATATATGTCTGCTTAATGAGTCCTTTTCACATCCCAGCTAAAAGTTTACATTTTATTATGACTGCCTTATCAGTATACCAGGATCCTTCACCACAAAAAGGCTGATTTGTTGTATCAAATAGCTAGTAAAAGTTATGGCAATTATTGTATGTAAATAACTGGCTAAGTAAGAAAAACAAGCTATTTATTTCTGGGCAACTAAAATTTTCTTATAAGGCTTCAGTCCAAATCCTTTCCTCAGACAGACATGGATGTGTGGCAGTCCTGGGAAATTGGCCTGGGAAGGCCATAATTTGGTTTAATAGTGTTAGGAATGCTTCATCGTTTTGGTCTTGACCACAGTGATCCAGCAATGTGCTAACTTAACTCCAACCAAGCTCTTATGGCAGCAATGGAGCATGGAAAGAGTCAACTCAAATAGTGGCCTTGATGCATGTTCCTTCACTATTAAACTGATGTGAATGAAGTTTGAAAAGAGATCAGTTTTCTTTCAGCACTAAATGAAGGACCTGGAGAGTGTTTAATCCCTTACACAGTACCGCAAGTTGCCAGTATTTACTATCTCTTAAAATCTATCTATTATTCTTGAGTAAGATGGCCTAGAATTTGTAACAATGATTTTCTCTTTTTTTTTTTCCCCAATTTAAGAGATAGAATTAATTTTAAAATATCTTAATTACATATGACTTGAAACAAAGGCCTTTGCCTAGGTAAAAGGTTCATTTGCTACAGCTGGGGTTTTGCATCAAGATGCATTTTTTCATCAGGGACTTATAAAGTATTTAATACACAATAACAGTGTTCATGTTACAAAATGTTTTTCACAGAAAACTGAAACATGCCATTGTTTCAGCACTTTACTATCACTAAACTTCCCAGCAGGAGATGAACTGACTTTAGAAAGACTAACAGGACTCAAATTTCATTAATAACTACCAAAATAAAATTTTTTGAGGATGCAAATACTAATTTTCCATTGCTTTATCAGCCTGACAATTGCTTTAGGCAGAAGTCCTCCAGCTTTCAGAGAAAGTAGAAAATACCTGATGAGAGCAGTTTTACAAAAGCCTGTGAGCCTGAAGCTCTGCAACCAAATGCAAGATGGGGCCATGATCACCAACACAAGTTCCTCTACACATTGTACTTGTTCAGCACTACCTCCAGGGAGAAAGGAGCAATTTTTACCTTTCAGAAATTTTTAATTTCTCACTCTTTTACTTAAGCCAACTGAGATGGCAAATATAGGTACTACTCAAGTACACACTGCTTGCTTATAGGTTTCCTACCTTTGTTTCATCTGATCAATTTAGTAGTACATGGACAGACATTGTATTCATATTTTCAGTTTTCTTAAATTCTTAATTTCATTAATTTCTCAATTTATTACCGATTTTCTCAAGCGCTGTCTTAATTGATTTAAGTATCTTTGCTATGCCAAAACCAAGATTTTGAACACCACTTTTAAAGCCACAGTTTTTGAACAGGCTTGCTTTTGGATAATTTGAAATGACCAATAAATAACATGTTATCATTCTGTTTGATTGTACTATTCTGTTCCTCAGGCCCTCTATAAGGAGACTAAACACAGATCTGTCTTACATACAAATAAGCCCTTATAGACCAACGTAAGACGTAACGACCATGCCAAGAAAGAAATCAGATTAATTTACAATACAGAAAAGATTATCCCAAAGTCAGTGTCAGGTTTGTTCCATGCTGTATTTTTAGCAAGAAGACAAAGTAATTAGTGACCAAGAAAGCAGTATTCTAAGTACACGATGTCAGCTTGACAAAAGGGAAGGAAGAAAAGGAAGCATCCATTCTATTTTCTAGGCTGAAGATAGAGACAAGGAAGTGAAAGGGTCTTTTGCAGTTTGCAGAGCACATCTGTTTATCTTACTTGTGTCAGCAGATTTTCTCTCTCTTCTACTTGATCGTCTCCATAGAAATTGACCCCACCTATTACTGAGATGGGTCTTCTTTTTCTCCCTCTGTGGTAGCCTACAGTATTGCTTTGGATCACAGGCCCAACGGAAGCCAGTCCTGGCTGATTTTCTCCATCTGTGCAGTCTATCTTCTGAGACTCCACTGCAACTGCATCTTCTGGTATAGAGAAACTTCGGATCGACATTTGGCCATAGTCTGAGAGAGGTCTGGGCCGGGATCTTTTTCCAGAGCCCCATTTCCTGGGTGTGACCTTTTGTGAGTCTGCCTTTTCTTCATCCTGGGATGTGGACTTCTTCCAGTGGTCATCAGAAACAACCTTTTTAAATGTGAACAAGTCAAATAAGCCACAGAATTTTCTGACAGTTAATAATTTGTGAGTTTGTCATATGGCAGATCAACTTAACATGTCTAAAACCGAAAGAGTTACCATAAATACAATAAATGCAAATGAGGAAGAGAACTTCCTCAATTCCTCAAGAGGTAACAATTCAGGAAGAGATAACTTTGCAAAGCAGAGACATCATGATGCTTGTGGTAAGGTAAACACCCAACAATCAGTACCTCTTTGGCAAACCAGACTAGTAACACTAAAAACTCACCTATTACCTCAGCAGTACAGATAGATCCTATCACAAACACTGAACTCATGGAATAGTATCTGAGAAAGATAGCTCTGGGCTCATAAGACTTTTTTCTATGCAAAAATTGGATACTACAGGTAACACCAGTAAAAATAACTCAACTGTGTTTTTGGACTTTTTACCAAGACTTGTAGCAACAGGACAATGGGCAACAATTTTAAACTGAAAGAAGGTGGATTTAGGTTACATATTATGAAGACATTCTTGACCATGAGGGTGGTGAGGCACCAGAATAGATTGCCCAGGGAAGCTGTGCATGCTTCAACCCTGGTATCGTCCAAGGCCAGCCTGGATGGGGCTCTGGGCAACCTGGTCTAGTGAAAGATGTCTCTGTCCATGGCAGGTGAGTTTAAACTGGATGGTCCCTTCCAAGCCAACCCATTCTATGATATGTCTCTGTTTCACCTCTGTTCAATGCTGAAAACAAACAGCAAGGCTGCATTTTGACCTCTTGCAGATCCATGTAACCGTAAGCTGATACCAGACTGGGCAGTCACATTCCCTCCTACCACTCACTCCCACAATGCCTCTTGGTCAGATCTAGAGATTCTGCAGCCAGGAGTGATTTGGTGAGCGAGCTCATCCAGTTTGAAAGGGACAAGCTCACTTCCCATATGCTCTGGGAGGTTCAAGTCATGCAGATTATATCAGAGATATATTATAGTACAAACACAGGGGAAAATGACTGGTTTAGACAGGAAGCTTGGAAAATGAGCATGTTTTTCCTATTTAACAGCACACCTGGCTCACAGAGGTTAATGACTTCAAGTATCACAACTGTAGTGGCATTACAAGTTTGGAAATAAAATCATCTAAACTGAAATATTTGGTAGAGAGAACGTTTTTAAGCACTTAAATGCATTTGAAGTAATACTGTTGTAATTTTTTTCTAGCAAAACCCTTGCAATTTTTCAGAAAAAAAAATCTGCACACAAAAATTTATGTTCACTTTTCCCTCAAATTTCTGATTTCTTGGTGTTTCTTGCCTTTTCTGAGCTCTTTCATAAAAACAGAAAAGAAATAGAGAAAGCTAGTAAGTATTTCAAAAAAGAAAAGCATCATTTTGTTCTCTCTAACTATATTTTGTTCATCTGTTCCAGACCAGACGAAGGCATTCCAGATATTGCATAACCAAAGCAAACATGCAGCCCAGAAGCAGCCTTTTGCAATGATGTCTGTGACAGGATTTATCTTCTGTCACCTTCTTGCCCACCTGTCATTTTCAGCCAGGCCACTACAAATCCAATGAGCCTTTTTTAAGCCTCATGACACAGCGGGCAGATGTTGCTTTTGGTTTGAAAGAAAGATTAATTTCATGGTATGAAAGCACTTCAGTCAGAAAGCAAAGTTACTAAACAGTCAATATTTTAGCATGATTACTGCAATTATGAAAAAAACATTGACATCACACATTGCTCTACACTAAATTATTTCACTTACAGCATGAAATTTATTCTAAATAGAGCACTTTAAAAAAAATTTGTTTCTATAGCATGACACCTGTCACTCAAGCAAGAACTTCAGGTTCTCTACAAATTTGTGTTCAGGACCAGTTTTAACAGTACATTTAATTAAGCAGAAAGTCACTGCCTGGCTGGTGCATTAACACAGCTTCAGCAAAGCTGTCCCTTAAGCACAGCCCCTCCAAGTCTGAGCAGCAAAGTCACAGGTTAAATAATGTTCTTACCTCAGAATCAGACACAGGTAAAGGGTCTCCACATATGCAGTGACTGAGAAAGGAGCTCATGAGAGTCATTTTATGCTTTTGTTTTGCAAAGTCTCGTCCATAAGAGCTACAAATGTGAGCATACTCTCTGCATAACCAGTCAGGCAAAGTTCATACCATGATCCTGTACTTTTAGACTGAGGGAAGGACACATCACACGTCATCTCATAATCTGCTGCTTACACCCTTATCTTGAGCAATAACATTTGCAGAGGACTGCTTGCATTCTGCAGGACTCCACCTTCAGCAGTGATCCAAATGACAGCCACATTAATCTCTGCTGTCCAACAAACAATGCTGAAGGATGTGTGTTTTTAGTCTTAGATCTATAAACTGCACTGAATAATACTAAAAGAGAAAATAAAATCCTGTCACTGCAAAAAACCAGGGAAACCAGACTGATAATCTCACATTCCTCTAAGTGGCCTGCCCAAGGAGGACGTGATCAAGTGACCACTCACTAGCAGGAATAAAAATATCCAGTACACAACTCATAGGCTCCAGTACTGCAGTCACTTAAGCTGAAGTGTGATTCTTGACATCAAGGGAAAAATTCTGAGGAAACAATTGTACTCCACCTGTGACTGGCTTTATATTGGTGCACCACTGCTGACCTCAAATTACCTTCTCCTAATGAATCTTTTATAAGTGAAAGTAGGTTGACATTGTGCAATTATTACTGGGAATATCTACAGATGTCTAGAGATATACATGGCACTTTACATAGGATGAAAATCAAAATCTCATGCACTGGCTTATGCATTTTAAGTGCTGGTCAAAAATTCAAGGTATTTTGAGATTTCTGAGAAGTTAAAGTCTAAGATTAAGCCACACTGGATTTTCTGAAACTCATACCTGCTAGTCTAGCAACAGCACAGGATCACCAATACTAGCAATCAAGATTATTAATCTTGCCTTTTGGGCTGTATCCTCAGTTAGGTTTCTTCTGAGACTGCAAATGCAAACAGCTCTGTTTATTCCTGAAAGCAGTGTATCTACAAATTTACTTCAATCCCGGTTACACTTATATTTGCTATTGTTCCCTTTTAACATGTCACTCTTAGCTGCAGATTCCCACATTTAAATTTTAATTCTGCAATGGAGCTGTTGGTACATTAACTAGATAATACAGCTGTCATCATAGCCAGGAGAAATCTAGGATGAAATTTTGTTGCCTGAACATAAGCACCCAGAGCCATTTCAAATGTCCAAAGGAATCTAAGATACCTCCACGTGCCACGCATCATGCAAATATTACACAGGACCTATGGGTTTGGGCCATCCAGAAGCAGCCCCTGGGGACAAAGGGAAGCCTGTCAGGACATCTCCATCAGTGCAGGGTCTTTTATGTTCCAGGAATCAAGTTGAACCCCTAAACAAGAGCATCAGTCAAGCCTATTGAGTGACCAGCCAGGCAGTACTACAGGCAGGAACCAGGTGTCAAGCTGGATTGCAGGTAGGTTTAGATGGAACTACAACCACATTCCCCAGTGCTGCGAACAACCCTGCTTGGTCCCCACCTCCTGCTCCAGAAATGTGCAGTCTCACCACAGGGTGTTTTCCAGCTGTGTGCAGCTGTCCTTGATAGCTGCCCCTCACTTCACTTGACAGCTATTTTTAGTTGGGCTCAACTCCAGGTGCCACGTTCAGGTGTGCTGTTAATGCTGTGCTCCCCAGGTCCCCCTGACCACACCCAACAGGCTACAGTGGGAGCTCTCCCAGGCTGCTCCCAGATAAACAAAGACACCACAGAGTCGATGCCCAGCCAGACCAAACCCCTCCCATGCCTGGGCCCAGACTGATTTCCCAATCCAGGTACAGAAACTTCAAGGACTCGATCATGATCTCACTCAGCTCAACCTGGCACAGGTACAACCCTGTTCCATTTAATGGCACATGACTGCTATTGGTGTTCTCTGTTCTCATTAATAACCAAGGTAAGCAACATCAGCATCAGGTGTTTAATCACTGAAATCTTAGCTTAGTCTTTAAAGCCCAGTTCTCCAACTATTAGTCAGACCACTATGTACTTTTGATAAATTCAGTGCTCAGAACTGATTTCAGAGGAAGTGCTCCCCAAGGAGCACAAGATCTAAATTCACAGTACTGATAAAGTGTTGCTTAGGATGCAACTTTTATCAGCGATATGGCAAAGAAATTGCCAGTACCTGAAATTGCATGGCAGGACTTTTGATGGTGCAGCTACACCAACCATGAATAACTCATTCTCTCATCCATTCTCTGCTGCAGAGAAAGCCCAAATTACAAGTCTGACCAAACAGATCCTGCTGCTAGTCGGCTTCCTGCTGTTGGGACACTTTTGAGGGCTGACACCAAGATAGCAAAGGAAAAACAAGCCCTGAGTGATTTTTTTTTTTTTTTTTTTTTGGTCAACATGTTTAGCCAATAAACTTCCTAATTAAAATCCCCACTTTATAAAGCTCTTGATGACTGTGCACACTGCTGAGGCTCCCTGACCACTAATCTGCATTTAAACCCCTACTGTTACCTATTTGGATTTTAAAATTTTTATCTTTTCGTTCAGAATGCAGTAAGGTTCCATAACATACACATACAGTCAAGTACAAAGGTATAAAGGGACATTTCCCTCCTGAAAGGTTTTCTCTACCTGATAATCTGCTCAGAAGTCACAAGTAGGTGCCTCTTGGACAAAGAACCCCAGCATTCCTCTTCTCCAGGGAAAAGAGCAAAAGGCAAAAGAGCATCTTGACTACACTTTTGCCTTTTTTTTTTTTTTTTTTTGGTTGGTTGTTTTGGTTTTTGGGTTTTTTTTTTTGGCGGGGGAGGGTTTTTTGTTTTCCTTAGCTACACAATAAGTTGCAATACTTCTTGTTCTGTTATCTCTGTATGTTTGAATTGCCTGGTTGAAATGTAATTTTGTGAACTAATACTTCCTTTTTCTAACCCAGAGAAAACAGATAATCAAAATCTAATACATGCCTTTACAAAAATGCACATTAATTTCAAAATGCAATTTATTGAAAAGTGTGATAAATTAAACAGATGGTGATTCTGACTAAGTTACAAGGAAAACCTGAGTAGGCTGAGAAGTTTCATAACACAATTACTACATCTTCTCAGTGAAAAGTTTTGATGGGTAATCAGTCATGATCTTCTGTAAATTACAAGGCTTGAAACTATCACAATACTTGTGCTAGATCATGTAGGTATCTTTGTATTTTGATCAAGAATATACATTTCTGCATATATTTAGGGGTCAATATAAAAATGTACAAATTTCTTCCACTAGCTATGACAGCTATATAACATAATTGGTGACTATTAAACAGCTATTATTTCTGTATAAGACAGTAACTACCAAATCTTAGGAACTCAGCAGTAATATTAGAAGTGTCTTTTCAGTTTATGCAAGCCACAAAACATAAAAAGGGACAAGGGATTGTGACCTAGTAGCTATAAATTATTTTACCACCTTGACCTAACAGAGTAAAAGTCTGGATATATCTCCACCTAGGTACATGATAAAAAGTAACCACTGCACTTTTTCTTGTTGATAAATAGCAGTTGGGAGAGCATTAGTTGAAGGTCATTTATCACCAATACTAAATGAGGTTAAAAGCTTGTTTTATGTTTCAGGGACATAATCAATACTTTGGTTTATTTGAAAACTATTGCAACATATACAGAGATTATGAAACTCTGGATAAATAAAGCATCCCGGAGGAAAATTATTTATTGCTTTCTTTCTAGATTTTATAAAAAGATTCTGAAGTGTTAAGAGAGCCCAGTGATCCCCTATCGATCCAACAGTGACAATTTCCAACAGTGATACCACAGCAACAGCTACAATGGAAATGACTGCTTTTTCTGCAGAAGAAAGCACGCTTTCAGTAATTGCGTCTTCAATCAAAACAAACAAGAATTATTAAACCAGTCCAATTCAAGAAAATTTCCATCTATTCTTTTGTAATTAAATGCAAATTGCACTATATTATTTTGCTTTACATCCCTCTGCCTCCTCTGCCACTGACATTTTTAATTAGCCTTTGAGAAGACCCCACATAAAGGCAATGATTATCTATCCCTAGGATACCAAGGGCAATTCAACCAGTGGTCTGCAAGACAGCAAAATACAATCTGTGAAACAACTGCAAAAAAAAAAAAAACTGCTTAAATTGCACTTATATACACAAGCAAAGCAGAAGCAATCACTGCAATACAACCATGCCCAACATTTACCTAAGTTTTATCTGTTTGGAGGATAACCTGCCTTTTCTTTTCCCCTTACCACCCCGCCCCCCCCAAAAAATTGCGTGGAGCCACAGTTTGAAAAATTTGCAAAGTGCTCCTTCTGAGGGGAACTCCCTAAAGGAATACCACTGCACTACACCAGTATAAACTCACAGAATAGATGCAGGAAATACTATGCATTTAGTAAAGCAAAATTATACTACTGTGCCCTGTGACATAGTAAAAGCAACCCCCATTAGCAACACAAATTGCTGTGGTGAAACACTGATTTTAGGAGTTTTAAAAATGAGGAAAAAAATTTATATAATTTTCCACTTGGGATCTGTGGACACCAAAGCAATTGTGGTGTTCTAACTAACAAATACACTCATAAAACCACATTAAGAGATCAGGCTATATAGACACAAAGAAAACTTAGCCATCTATTTTCTAAGGCCTTTTAATGCAGGTTTGCTTCATTTAACCTGATCCTTGAAAGCCTGCTTATCGCAACCAATGATAAAGCATAAAGCTTTCCCTCTCAGCAATATGTCTCACCAAGATTAGCGAGTTCACCTTGGTAATATCCACATTTCACAGATAAGGAACAGATACAAAGCACTTAAGTCATGTAGAAACATAGGGCAGGACTGGAAATGACAAGCGGATCTCATGAGTCTCAAATCTGTTCCTCAGCCTCAAGGATTTCCTTCATTCTCTCCTCTAATTCATTTCCAAATACAAACCAGCTAACATATTTCCTAATGGCAGAGGGGAGAAGTTTGCAGGGAAATGTATTTCCTTTGCAGAAATAATCTTATCACTTATATAAAAATGAAAATGTGCTAAAACCAGAAAACTGTTTCCTCTAGTTTTCTGGTGACTCGATATTTGGGGATGTCTGGAGGATGCTCTCATGCCCTCTTTCCTTCAGTATCTGAACTGGAACTGCAAGCGTGTAGTGTATAGTAAAGGAGTAGTCATATTATCTGCTTCTTTTAGATGTATAGATATTATTAAATCCTAAATAAATCCCTAAGTATTTTCTGATTTAACTCAGAATGCTCCAGAACAAGTAACAGGTCTAGGGAAAAAAAATGCCTTTATTTGGCAAAATGAGGGACTTTTTTTCTTATTTCAGGCTATCTTTGTAATACCCACTGGAAATCTCAAAAGCCAGACGGTAACCACAGGTTGGAAGTGGAACTTCATGTTAACAAAGCAAAACACAAAAAGCCATAAGCCTCTGCCTCTCTTCACAGTCCCTCCAAAATGAGGTCATCTGGTTCCTCACTCTCTCCACCCTTCCAGAGCAAAGCCTCATCATCCCTGACCAAGCCCAAGCCCTGCCCTCGGCAAGTCCCAGCAGCAGCCACAAACCTCAGCCCGCGAGGAGTGGAGCTGCCTTGGGCAACTTATTACTTGCTAGAGAATGGGGTGGGGGCAAGGCTGCTGGGCTCACTTTCCCCCACCACTCCGGCCTCCCCCTGGTCTCTCAGCCTGCCACAGCATCCTGGCACCACAAGCAAAGTGGCAGCCTCCACATGTCAAAAAGGGAAAATGCAGGTGGCTCGGGGGAAACTCTGCAGCTGCCTCTGCTCACTTTGGATAGCTCAACCACCTAGCATTGAGATGGGCTCTCAGTGCCACAAACTCAACACTACACTTGATTTAAGAAACCAAATCACATAGCCAGAGGTGTTGTTCCACTTTCTGGAGTACTATTTATTACTCCTGATCCCAGGGTGAGCAACACCTGGGTATTACAGAGGTACCACTGGACAGCTACAGCAGTTACACATGAGGCGCCCTGGAAAGGCAGAGGTGCACAAACGCAATAAAGAAAGGGTGCAGCTTGCCCCAGGCTAATTGCAGTGAAGTACATCTGAGCTCTCCCTGTCACCACCCAAAACTTTCTGAGGGGATGACAGCAACTCCTATATTATACTACAGTTTTCAGGAATGGCCAATTTTATTAAGAACTGCAGAGTTACTTTGCCTAAAATTCAACCCAATCCAGAATTCAGATACTGTCATGACTGCCTTGTTTTTCTTCTCCCTAGTAGCGGATACAGCAACAAATAATTATGGGCTGCACTGAATGGATGACAGCTCTGCTGCTGAGAGTTGAAAGAGTTTTTGCTCTTTTTGATAGGAAGATATTCCTGTCATTTGAGGGCTCCCTGCTGCCTTATTGCAGCAATGGATTCTGCAATCTAGGTTTGTAGCAATGAGCAGCAGTTTCTAGTCTAGCTCCGGGCAAATGCATCTGGAAGTCATTCACTGAGTGACTGTGGGGATATTGTGTGAATGCATCCTGACTTGTGCAGAGCAGCTCAGTGTTTAGTGCAAATCCAGTGTTGTTTGGTTTGACTGAAACCTCAGTTTTCTGCAAGATGCTGTTCAGAGCCTGTGTCAGGGTTCTGCTGTTCTGTTCCCAGGCCCTGCACTCAGCAAGACCAGAATGTCTCTGGAGTGGTGAGCCCTCACTCCAAATCACAAGCCCCTTAGGAGTAAACCCAGTTTAAGAAATTTCCCCTGCTACTTCACCTAATTATCCTTCACAGTTTATCATATTTACAGTTACACATGTTAGGTTGATTAGAGCTACACTCTAAATTGCACGTGGATGAACCAGAGGTGAATAAATCCAAAAGGAAGAGTTCGGAGAGCTGAAAACAGCCAGCTCCCAGCAGGTATGCTCATACCCAGCCCTACAGCACTCAGAAACTGGAGGCAGGTACTACAGATGATCACCCTCAGATCCTGGCTGCTGCTTGCTCCTTGTGGGGATTGAACACTACCTCATCCAGCTACCACCCTTTGGTCCTTCACTGTGAGGACACTTTTTGAAGCCAGAAATAGTGAGGACAAACAGTGAGGACATACCTGAGTCCTCTGTATCCCACCCCTAATGGTCTTCTTCCTCTTCATCTTTGTAAGCTGTCCTTGAAGTTAAGCCCTGTGTGCTCAATATTCAGAGCCCAGAGACTTCCCCAGGAGAAACCACCTCAACTCTGCCAACAGCTGAGCACTGGGCACTTTATGATGTGGACTAGCTGAGACCAGTGACTTTTGTATGGCACGAACATAAATGAGTTGACAGACAGGTCTTAGAACATTTAAAATATTGTCTGCAAATAAACTGTGACTCAACCATAATTACAGCAGAGTTACCTCTTCACTGTAATTTATCATGCACTTATGGTCATGCAGATAAGGTACTCAAGTAATAAAAAGTCTGGTGTACTGTGAAGCCAGATGCCAGCAAGGCAACCTAAATACCAGATGATCTAAGAGTTTGTGAAAGACTAGGTGAAATGTCAAGTAACTCGATTTTTACTTTTTTGTGACAAATTCAGAACAGTGTTTTGTTCAGGCAGCCTTAGTGGCTGACACATGCCAATCCGAAACACACTGAGTTCTCATTATTCCAGTGACACGGAGCTCTTCCTTCATGAAAGCAAAAACTAAGTGAAACACTCCAAACAAGTATAAGCTTGCACTTAATTATCTCTTCATGCTATTTAAAAGCAACATATTGAATATAAATGACAGTAGCATGAAGCAGACAGTGGCAAAGCATGGGATGTCACAGGTGAGCTTTGGTGACTCACACCCTCTGTAGCTTCAGAAGTGCTGGGGCACAGATCCAGGCTGCACTTAATTAGCTCTTCACTGGGAAGCAACCTGTGAGGACCAAAAACCAAGAAATCTTCCCTGCTCCAGTCCAAATCCTACATTTTGGTGAAACCAACAAACTGAAGTGACAGGATCTCAAGACTTAATCATGTAAGATTAAAAAAAACCCAAAAACAAAACAAACAAAGACAAACAAAACCAAAAACAAACAAACAAACAAACAAAAAACCCCACATCAACTCTGATGAACAAACAGATGCCCTTGCAAGAATACTGCAAAATCAGCTTTACAGTGGTGGGTAAACACAAGGTAGAAATATTTAGTTTCCATATTTGGGAAAATATAGAGATGGTCCAAATTCCAGAGATTTCATTTGCTGACTAATCTACTAGATAAGTGAGTAAGGAAATAAACTACACTTGCTTCCAGCTACAGCAGCCAGTCCTGAAAAGAGAACTTATTTGAGTCTGACTGGTTAGGATCTTCTAGCCTTTGTACCCAAAATACGTCTTCAAGCTTTAGTGGCTGTACTAGAATACATACTGTGTTATACATGAAATCTGGACAGAAAGGCAGATCCATGAAACATGGAAACAGTGCAGAGTTGTCCATCAACACAGAGTACTTAAGGTTCAGACAAAATTTTGAAAATGTGTGATGTCCATGGCTCCACACTACATCTAAAATGATTGCTGGGAGCAAACTAAGCACTCATCCATCACAGAACAACTTGCTGGGAAGGTACAGTTCTGTAACATGGAGGTGTAAAGTAAAAATGAATTGTAGTCAAAAGTTCAAACCCCAGTGACCTCATTGTGTGAGTATGTGGAATTCATAAAAGTGCCTACAGGCTGAATAAACTCCAATTAAAAAATAACCTAGCATAAGTATCTTTGGTGCCAAGCTAGCTCCATGCTGAGGGAAGCATGCTGTAAAGCAGGAAATTAAATCCTCCAAAGAAATGGTAGGAAAAAACCATACCACTCTACCTGTTTTGCAGTCACTCTTGAGTGCCACAGCTTTAAGGGTTGTGTATGAGATGGAACAGGCATGGAATAAAGAAATAACAGACTTTATACCCCTTGTATAGTAAGATAAAAGCAGACCCTGTCCTGCACAGATCCTGCTTCCAACCCACAGCTACCATCTCCAAAAATGTTGGCTTTTTCCATCAGAAGAGGGGTCTGCCTGGATGCAGCTATGCCACAGCTGTTTTTATGAAGCACAGAGCCTCCAGGTAGGGCTCACAGCAGAGTGAGGGCTTACAGCCAAGGGGCCTGCCCCCTGGCCACCACTTCCTCCATCTTTTGCTTGGATCCATCCCATATTGTCTGCCTGTACATTACACAAACTCAGAGCTGCACCCAGTGCACACTGTGTATTTTAGACAACTGAAGCAAGCACCAAAGGACACTCACAATTACCCTAAAATATATAATAATATAAAGAGAAAGCTTAAATTGCATGTTAGATAATAACAGAACGTGGTGTTAAAACTAGAAACTGCAGTAACTTTTATCCACTCAATGTATCCACATTCATGTAAAAACTGTTCTGGTTTTTTGGGAGCTACGGGGAAGGACCAAATTAATTTTTCTGGGTCATGATGGCAGCTCACCACTAGATGGTAGATGAGTAGCATTAATTCCATCTCTCATTTTACTCCTGAGAAATACAACTGGCTTCTATCCACACTAGGGTTCTCGCCTCTTCTGGCAGTGTGAAAGCTTCTCCTTGCATGTAAGTGAGAATTTTGATATATATGGATGCTTGGAGCAGTTCTACACCTCCAGAAGAGGAATAACCTCTGAGCCCAAACATTTATACACACTGAATTTATTTTTTCAATCTTACCATTGCTGCAAACTTAACAGTAAACAAAATTGCTTTTCTCCAGCAGAAGGACAATACTGATAAGCTCTGTAACTATTTACAGGTAGTTTGCAAAAACTGTGCCAAGCCTTTAAAAGTAGGACAGCTTCACAGACATTTTAAAACTTCACAGCATGAAAGGCTGAAGCTTGTGCAGCTGCAGCACTGCCTTGCCTATCTCATACCTAAGGTCTAAGATACTTTAGTCAAATTGAGGTGGCTTAAAAGGTATGTCAGCTTTATTTTGTGAATTACTTGCATGTTTATACAGATCCAGATGGATTTTTGCTCCAATGAGCTGGGGCTGAGCTAAGCCTCACTGCTTCAGACAGGTGCAGGGTATGTCTGACAGCTCTTCACCGGCTGCCAAATCATTGCAACTTCTCTGGTGCCAACTCACTCCATACTTCAGGTGGGGGCACAGTGTTATCATGTGAATTTACCTCAGAGGTGCTGCAATATATCTATCTACCCATTCCCTGAGAGTATGATATCACCCATCAGGTGCAGTGAAAACAACCGTATCTTCACCAAAACAACAGTAGCAACACATTAAGCCCAGCATCTGAAGTACTGCTGTCTGCAGTTGGCAAGCAAAATAAGCAAGCAGTTTACCCTCAGTATGGTCATCACCGCACAGGGAAAACATTGGGTACAACTGAATGCTTAAACCTCTGTACTGTGTCTTTCACGCCACACTGCTCTACAAATATTACCATGTTCTGCAAGGTTTCCACAGGCAAAGTGTTTTACAGTAAGTCAACACTACTTCAGAATACACGGACTCTTTAAAATTAAAAAGACCTTTCAGCTGTGAAGGAAACACAGCCAGACCCTGCTCAGGCTGGTAAAGTCTGACAAGGCCACATGACAAGGTGGTGTATCTTCAGGGTGCATTGAACTGCCCTTGAAAACTTACACAAACACCCCTGCTGCCAAAACTTCCTTTGATATTAATGTGCAAAGAAAAAATAATTGTACATTAGTATCCAAAGAGAATATTTAAAGGAAATAATTGCTGTCAGCATATTTTAGCAATAACAAGCTGCAGCAGCCATTACTTTGCATTGTTTTGCATTAATAAAGACAAAACCCAAGAGGGAATATACATCACTTCTGAAGGATTTTGCTTTCTTTCTTACCTCTTCCTTTTTCTCTTCAGTACCAGAGGCTAAATTGAGGCTCAGCTGAGAGTGGCTGCTTATGCCACTGTCTTCATTTCCATCATCATAATACACAGTTTGCACTGAGTCCTGGAAGCAAACAGGATTCCTGACCAGCTTCAGCCCCAGTAGCTCAACTCTCTCCTCACTCTCCGATGAGCTCAGTGACAATGTGCTGTGATGGTTTGGACACTGGAAATTTGTACTGCACTTGACCTTTCCTGCAGTTGGACTTTGAGGCTTTGGAGTAGTTGGCCTGACTGGAACGTGAAGGTTTCCGGCTTCATCTGTACACTGCTGAGTAGGTTTTGGTTCATCTGAGTCTGAATAAAAGACTTCATTGGGAAATGGACTAATATCATCCAGAGTAGGTGAAAAGCTATCAGAGTCTGGGATATCTGATGACATCCTGAGGCTTTTATCCTCAGTGACAGCTACATTCATTTCAGCCTTTTTATCCTGAGCAATCACAGGGCTTTGCAGGCAAGGTGTTCCCGGCAAGGAAGAGTCTGGACTGGATACCGAGGAGGTGCATCTCTTCCTGTCATGATCTGTGCTGCTGGAAACCCTACGGGAGTAGTCATCGTGCAGCCTGCTGTTTGACCTTGTTCTCTGGGACAGCTCACTGGAAGAAGGAGCCACGTTCTTGGGGCCATCCTTCTTCCTTGCAACATCTGTAACGTTACTGACAAGTTTCAAAACGCGGTCAAAATCCTTTGCTCTGATAGGGCTCTTCCATCGCTTGGATCGCCTCTCAGGGTTTCCACCACTTTTGTCAGAGTCAGCAGAAGCAACACGCACAGTCCTTGCTGGCATCTGTTTTTCATTTGCAACCTTCAGATCAGCGAGGTCTGAGGTGGACTTCCGTTTGAATGAGCTTTTCTTCAGAAAGTTCAAATTATCTGAACTTTTGCTTCTCCAATAAATGATCCTGTTGTTTTCGGAGTCTTTCACCAAAATTTCACAGATCTTTGGCTCTGCAATGACAGGTGATGTTGGCCTAACACAGTTGTGACGACTCTGAACTTTATCTGTGTCTAACAAGTTTATGCGGCCAGCACCATAAGCCCGCCTGATGCTGCGTGAGCGATGAGTATTCCTCAGGAAGGACTCATCGCTCTCCTCCACATCAGAGAAGTCAGAAGCTAAACCATCCACTGCATTCTCGAAATCATGTACAGGTCCTGAATAGGAATACCTGTTAGTCTGAACTCGCACCACTGCTCCATTTGAACCATGTTTGCCTATGATGTTCTCGTTTACTATGTCTGAGCATTCCCTTGTTTGAGTTCCTTGCTGAACTGAAGATTTCAACTTCTTGAAAGATCCCATCTTTCTGATAGAAGAAAAGGCATTCCACGTGGATGAGTTGCCCATCAGAACCAGAGAACGAGGCCTGTCAGAACTGGAATTAGCCCGTTTCCGAGGGGTGGTGAAAAAACGCATGATTTTGGAAGGGCTGAGCTTGTCCTCTTGAAATTCCTCCTCAAGACTGTTGCTGTTGCTGTGTCCCCCATTATGACTGGCACAGGTAGTCTGGTTTTGGGGCTCTTTATTATCCATAACTATACAACTAACGGTGGTGCCATTTCCACAGCCATTCGGAAATGTTGTCATGCTCTCGATGCTGTAGGCATGAAGGTGGAGGCTGGGGTAGCTCAAAGCAACACTGCTGTCTCCAGCTGACCTCGCTGCTTCCCCTTCATCTGCTGCACCTTTGTCTGCCTTGCCTTCACATCGACTGGGTGAGCTGAGCTCCTCAGGTGGCGCTGCCTGCATCAAGAAAACAAAAGCCAACATTAAAAAATTTTCTTACAAAGTCCCCAACTAAAAGAAGTTTCAGCTACATTGTAGGAAATAAAGACAGACACAAAATGAAGGCGTTCTTCTATGGTGAACAAAGGTGTGTTGCAGGGATGCAGAGAAGGTATCTGTCATTCCCTCAAAGTATAATTGCATTCGTCAGCAATTTAAGAGACCAGAATAATTTAAATATGTACTTGTTTCTCTAATGCTAATCAGCTAATAAGTTCAGTATGACTAGTACACCTACCTTACAATGGTAAATACAATCCTCATACGCACATAAGAGAAAGAAATTCCCAGTAACAGCAATCCAGTCTTCCCCTTCAGGTGCTCAGCACTGAACCCCAAAACACATGGGAGGTTTTCATCCAGAACACATTCATCAAGGGACATCTCAAACAGGAGGCAAGGAATAGGAAAATATAATAATATAATAATTTTTCCTAGACTTGCTTCTGTTGGAAGGCTGTGTGACACTTGACTGACTTGTCTGTCCCCTGGCATATAAAATCCTAAGAAATTACATCAAGTGCACAGCAAAGTCTTTTTCCCTACAAAAGAAAACAAGAATTAAAAGCAGTACATCCAGAAGCTACCCTATGCTATGGTGACAGCAAAATGAAAACTTGAATCTGAAACTGACTGGAGTGTTTGTAACATTCGGTAAAGGATCTCCTTCTCAGCTGAGACTGGGAGATACAGCAAACCAGATCACACTCCAGTGCCTAGGAAAGCTGTGGGGGGACCATCGACCATGTGTCTCCTACCCCAGCCAGGGGTCTTTGCCAGGCAGGCAGGCGTTTTTCCCACAATGGTAAACAATGCCCCCCAAACCACCGGGATGCCCAGTCTGAAACTGGCTCCACCTTAAAAACAAAGCTCACGGCACGGTTCTTTCAGCAAGGGGCAGTGGGATTTTCGAAAACTTGCCACTGTCTGCGGGGTCATGGGGGCGGCGGGGGGGATTCCCCCCTCACCCGAAACAAGGAGAGAAGGTGCATAGCTGTGATTTGGAGAAGGGGGCAGCCCTGGACCCTTCTTTTGTCTCTTTCCCATCGCAAGGGCCGAGGGGTCTCGGAGGGCAGCGGGACGGGGGCTTTGGCCGAGGCGGAGGCGCAGCGGCAGGAGGTGCAGGAGCCCGCCTGGGGGGGTGGGGTCCATCGCGGGGACACCGCCGGGCGCCCGGCTGGACCCGCACAGCCACTCCCCACCTCCACGTGAAACGCGGCAGCTGCGGAGCCCGTGCCCGCTGCCTTTCAGGCTGCTCGCTCCTGAGCGCACTTTGAAAGTTTTGCGAGCCTCTGCTCCTCCGCGGGTAAAAGGACTTGGTTGCGCTTCAGCAAGACGCCTGGAATACCGGCCGCCGCAGTTTTTAATCCCCGCTGCTGACGGGGTCGCAGCGGAGCCGGCCGGGCAGCAGGGCAGGGCAGAGCCGGGCCAAGCCCCGCCGCCGCGGCACCCGGGCCGGACAAAAGCCCGCCGGGCACCCAATCCTCGGCCGGCCCTTGCGCCCTGGTACCCCTCGCAACTTTCCACGCGGAAAGAAAACATCGAAAGATAAATGAGCACGAGACGCCGCTCTCGGCGGAGAAGTTCCCAGAGGAAGCGGCTCTGGGAGAAACTGCACCTGAACGGGCAGAAGGGACGGGGGGGAGATGGGAGAACGAACACAACGAGATGAGATTAAAAACCCATCTCGTAGCGTAGAACCAGCAACAGCGGCACCGGAGCAGCGCCCTTACCTGGGGAGAGCCGGGGCCCCCTGCCGCCGCCGCGCGTCCCGGCCGCTGCCCGCTGCCGCATCGCTATGGCAGCGGCGCCCGGCGGGGCGGAGCGGGGCGGGCCGCGCACCCCCGGCTGCTCCGGCCGCCCCCGCGCCCGGCAGAGCCCGCTCCGCCCGCCCCGCTGCCTCCGCCGCGGCCCCGGCGCTGCCGCTCGCTGGAAGGAGCCTGCCTTCCTTCCACCGGCGGACGAACAAACGGCCGCGCAGCGACCGTCACGTTTAGGAGCTTAAAAATTTCCTCGATGGTGCCCGGCCCCGCCTCTCCGTCCCTAGGTCCTATGCCCTGCTCACGAGTGCAGCTTGCAACGGCTCATTGAGCAAACGCACGCTTGGTTCCCAGGCTCCCTTTCTGTCCAAAACGTGGACAACTTTTTGGCTTGCTGCTATTCCTCAAACTTAACTGAACAGAAACAACATTTTATGCACAATCTGAACCGAGCTTATATACTACAAGGAAAATTTTGTAAGACAGTGTCTTAAAGCCCTGTGTCATGACTCCTGGCAAAGACCAGTACAAACTGGTAGTCCTTGCTCAGAAAGTTTCTTGTTCAAAAAATATTTCTACACTTGGACTGGAACATATAATTTCAGCAGTTTTATTGAAGCTCAGGTAAGATACATGAGAAACGGGGGCAAGACAGACTGCATGGCAGAGCAGATCCCTAAAGAACTAGCAAAGGCCATCAGCCCCACTGCCTCTCCTCTGAGACTGGTGTGACTGCACATGCAATGTCATTAATTCTCTGGAGAGCAGTACAGACACACTCTCAAAGGCAAGGTGTAGTTAGGAGATGAGGCAAACAAATGGGCTTAAGGGATGCAGGTCAAATGAGGTAGCAAATAACTGGGAGTGACCACAGAAGTCTCCAGCAGTCAGCAGCAGCAGGCAGAGCCTGCCACCCGCCCTGTTCTTGTGTCCACAGCTTTCTGGTACATCCCATGAAAGGAGTGAGTTTGGAATAATGACTCAAATGAGGGGGCAAGGTGGTTGCTTTACAGTGCTGGACATGGGAAGCAAAGGAGAAATAAATGCAGATTAAGACTGGAAATGCTGACATTGTATGAAGAGGGTCCATATGGACCATGGCTGGTGATCTGTGTTAGCTTGGGACAGCCTGGGGAAGTTCTAGTGTCAGTGCAGACAACAAGTATCTGCTTCACACCTTGGGAAAGGGATGTTTCTGGAGGGGAACTCAGTGAAGTTGATTAAATGGGCAAGAAAAGGACCTTAGTGGCAACATTATGAGGAAAATTTCATTTATATGAGACAAGAAGTGTGTCAGAAGTTAAGTTAAAAGCCGCTTTCAACAGGTCTTATAACTTGTCTCACAGCCTCCCTGATATCTGTAAGGATTTGTGCTGGTGACTTAAAAACTTCGAACAGCATTATTCAACCCTGAGTTTCAAAGGGTTTGTGTTCCTATGTTCCTTTAAGTTCCTTTCTAGAGATATCCCAGGTATATGCATCATACTCCTTTTGAGTATACTTTTTTAATCCACGACCTCTGCCTGCTCAGAGAAAAGAACCGTCAGTTCCTCCGGCATCCTTTATCGACCAGCTGGACAAAAAGACAAAGCAGAGAAAACTGTTGAGCTGAACTGAGCCACTAATTTGGTCTTTCTTTTATCCAGACAATAGTGTTTGGGAAACTTAAGAAATCCTGATAACTGAGATCTGAAACCATCTTTTAAATGTATTTGAAGTTCATCAACAGATTAAACAGGCTTGAAGAGCTAGAAGTTTTCAAAGAAGGTATTGACAGATTAACAAAGTGCTCACAAAAACTTAATTTCCTTAGAAAGCCACACTAAAACTCACTTTAGATAATAAGAATTTATATTGCATGTTGTATTTTTTAAATGTCACTACATTTAAGGAAGAAAATACCTAGAAAATTGCAGGCACAAATATGTTGTCAATTAGATGTTTGTCAAGTTTCTAAAAGTAAATAGTTTTAATCTTCCAGACTTGTTCCTCATAGCTTTTCTGCTGGTAGTGCGGTAAAACCCACTTCTAAATCTTGCAGGTTCACTGATTCAGTCAGCCCTTCCACATGTGTGAACTATTCAGAGAAACTTGGATGCAGTACACCATAGAGTTTGTCTGAGAATAGGATTAACTTCCTGTACTGGAGACCAATAAATAACAACATCTTTTCTTAATCTGATTTTTTGGGTTTTTTGGGGGTTTTTTTGAAGGCTGATAAATGTATATAGTATTCTGGTGCCATCACACTAAGGTCTAGTAAACTGATACAAAACACAATTTATCAACAAAACTGTCATTAGAAAAAAGGCAAGCCCCGTTTCCAACTATAAACTTTTAAACCCTTTCAGTTTCATACAAGCCATAGTGTTTCCTCAAAGTTACAAACCAAAGTTTCACGAGATTAATCCTTCCTATATTAAGGTTTTTCTACAATCCTAAAAAAGCAAAATGAGAGTACTATTACCATTTGCCATTGAGAATCCTTGCTAATGCAAACAAATCTATAACACTTGTATGGGTATTTCTGGAAGACTGAGCTATATACTCAGTTATCTACAGGCTAATTTTTGCCTCCATATGAGCAACAAAAGCTGCAGTGAACAGAGGGGCACTGCCAGCAGTTCATGTTATGGTTGACCATGTACAGCAATTTATGAAAGAAGGAGATTGCAGAAGAAATTCCAGATTGGTATATGCGTGAGATTTCTAATGGTGATTTGACATCACAGTGCAACAAAAATGAAATGCTTGTTTTAGAAGCCCTAAGTCTGTTCTTTAAAAGAGGTTTAATGCACATGTGACAAGGAGTGAGAAGGATTATTCCAAGTGTAATACAGGTGGGAAAGGATTACAAAAAATGTGACATGGGAGAATGAATATAGAGTTTTAAAGATGAAGAAACAACCTTCCCTCTACTTTTAATTGGTAGTGATACATCTCTTAGATTTTTCAGAATAGCAAAGGGCACATTTATGTAATGAAGTCACACACATAAATCTGAAAAGTCTGGATAAGAATGCTTCTATCTACTTAGTTTAGAAATCCTCTCTTCCACTCTTGCAACAGTTATTTCTTTCATGTTTCCTTTATAAATATTTTCTAAAAGTCTACTTCAAAGTAGTAATTTTTTTTAAAAAAGGACTCTTGAAAGAGTACAAACAAAAAAAGCCAAAAGGAATAATTTCAGTAAAATATAAATGCACTTGTCCTACTTCCACAGCTACTGGGCAAGATGGCAAAGCAAGTAACTCTCTAAGATATACTCTAAATTAATGAATTACCAAATTTAATTATTAAGATGCAGAATTGCTAGAAAAAGAGATACCTTTACTTTAAATGACAGTGTCTTTTCCAGGCTGCAGTACAGAACTGAGGCTCCAGTTGTGCAGTTTGCACCTTTCTTTTAGATGCCAGGCAAAGTCTCTTCTGCAAGCAATTAACCCCTAAAGAATCTTTATATACTGGCAGGTCCCACAGGGAGAATTAAGCTGAGTCATATATCTATTGAAGTTAAAGGCACCTCCCCCACCAACTGCACTGGGAGTAGGAACAAGATCTCATTTTTTTTAGTTTAGAAATGAATGAAGATTAGTATGTTTGTGTATGCAAGCTCAAACTAACCTAGGCAACTAATTATTTTAATCTCGGTTTTTAAATAAAAACTATGTGAAATTAGGGTAGAATTTTTCCATTTTTATATATCTGCAAGCAAATTAATAGTAATAAATTGAAACAGATTTTCCAAAATCAAGATCTTTGTTGTCTTGGCACTGAAAACATCCAAGATGACAAAATGAACCACATTGCTAAGAAAAACACTGAAAGGACAGCCTGAGCTAAATTGCTGCATCAACTTCCTGATTTGACCAGTGAAAGATAAAAGCAATTACTGACCCAAGAGAGAAAAGTTTATCACAGTTTGGTATAAATCACAATACACAACAAACTGTTTTCCCCTCTAATCTTCTTTTAAATGTGCTTTGCTGAGGCTGAGCTTGCTCAGCTCTCTTAAACAGAGGGACGTAATTTAGGGAGAGCACAATAGCCCAACAGAGTGACGCAATCAATGAAAAATTACCCTTGTGTACCAGGTTACCATTATCCCATCTCTGAGTTGCTCTTACTCACCCACCTACACCACTACAGCTGCATGCAACTTAATGATGGCTTCAGCTTTTCAGGCTGCTAGAATGCTATTTATAACCCCACGGGGTCTGACTGTGATGCTATTCTTCTTCCCCATCCTCAAGAGGCATTATTCAGACATCATGACATGGAGAGATGGCTGGTACTACAGAAGAGCAGTTTCCAATAAACAGATCATTGTGTTTTAACATAAAGAAAACTTCCAGTTACCAATTAGGAAGTCTGAATTCCACGTTTATTTTGTGTCTCACAAAGTATAAGAAGTAGGAAGAGAAAGGACTGTGGAGATGAAAAGTTGACAGAAATAGGAAGGAAAAGAGATTAGTCAAGAATTTCTTTATTTTATTTTTTTTTCTTCCCCTTCACTATATATTTTGCATTTTCTTCTTATCTTGAAAAATGTTAGATTTTCTGTTAGATGGATGTACATTAAAGTAATATGGACTAGTTGGGAAGAACGGGCAAGACTTCAGACTTGGAGTTGTCCCACTCTGCAGCCTTTTGCTTTCTTTTCCTGCTTTGCTCTAGTTGCAATTCTTTCCTATGTCACGCTCACTGCAGAGTCTGATGGCCCTACAGCCCTTCTGTATTTATTTTCCTCGCTCGAAATAACAGCATGTAAAAGTGACTATTAGCAGCTCTTTATCAACCTTCTTCCCCACCCGCTTAATTACCCGGCCATCCCCTCTTCCCTATTCAAAATTGTTCTTCCAAAATTACCTGAGGATATGAAGGCACTTTGTTATGCAACAAGGAGGAGAAGAAAAAAAAAAAAGATGGAAAAAGAAATAGATAGAGAAAGGGTCTTGAGTTTGAGGGCTGAGGACCACCTGCAGTGGATGATTGAATGATTCAGACCAGGGGCTCGAGTAAGGAGAATTTTTGTGCATGAGCCATAGCAAGGGGCCATGTGTAGGTTTATTTGATTTTGGAAGGATGGTGCTTCTCCCTGGGCTCAGGGAGGAATCACAAGCAGCACTCAGTGCTCACTTAAATCATTGAGCTGTGCTGAAGGGAGGACAGATACAGCAATGCTGCGGAGGCACAGTGTCCATCAGATACTAGAAAAGTGAAGCAGGTAGTGGACTGTGTTAGGAATGATGCTTCATCAGTAGAAATTATGCAAAGATACGTAAGATCATCTTGCTTCTCATGCTTATTATAACAAAATAACAGGTCAACAGAATCATTAGCCAGCATGACACTACAGAAAAATTCCCACCTGGTTACAGTGCAGCTGCAGTCTTTAGGTACTTTCATGCTGGCCAGAGCAAAAAACCCTGAACCATTACAGCTTTTGATACGCTCATGAGAGCAGAACAGTGAATATTTCAATAAGATTAAGAAAAAAAGAAACAGGTTGCACTTGGTGGGAAGGATTGGGGCATCCTGGTTGTTAGGAGGTTCCTAGGTGGTATTGATTCATGGTCTTCAAGAACCACACAGTTGCTCGGGGTTTATTTCTCAATTACTACCAATACTTTTCTTTCTTTAGTCTCTCTCCAAAATGACAAACTTGTTATCTTTGTTACAGTCTGAAGTAAATTAACATTCATGGCTGTATTTCTTGATTGATGATTTCTTCAATCATAAATTCACATGATTGAATTACCATCTCCACCATGTTTTGTCGTTCAGACAAAAAAAATCATCTTTCTAATTTTACCTTTAGTTCATCAATTTCTACTCTTTGTTTGAATTTATTCTATCAAGAATACCTTGGATCAGACAAGCTAGGAAAGAATAATCTGAGCAAAGCAGGTGACAAGGGCTACAACAACATTTATGTGCTAAGTCTTTTCAATAACATTTGTTCTCTGAATTTAGCCTGCCAGAAAACTTCAAAGTAATTATAAACCTCCATCTAATAGTCATCATTCAGTTTTTCCTGCTGTTGTAGTAACTAATTTTCTTCATTATTAGTACTAAACTCAAAAGTATTTTTTTTAAAGAATGGATGATCACATCAAGCAAACTGTCTACTCATTTTGTCCAGAAAAGAAGTTACCTAGTTTTAAAGATGCTGAAAACACACAATGCCACTCACTTGAAAATTTGTCTGGACAAATTTTGTCTGGAGAATCAGACAAAAATTTATAAATTTTGGACTAGCTTACTTGTCCTGTTTTAAAGAGACACATACATATTAAATTAGAACTTTTATCTGCAGTATACCCAAAGAAATCTCTTGCAGTCTTATGTTTTCTTGTAATATTTAAATTGTTTCTGGGAATCAATAGAAATAACACATATTGGCTGCCTCTGAAAGATATGGCAGCTGCACAAGTTAGTCACATTTTGATAGGAAATCTGATTATTTTTAAAATCAGAACACTGTAGTCATGCAACTGCCTTCCTATAGAACAGCAAAGAAGAAATTCTAGCTTTAGTAGCCTGAGATGGAGTTAGTTATGTGTATCTATGGTACCAAATTATATAACTGCCTGGAGTGTGGTAGTCTGTTATTTTACAGTTGGTTCTTCTGTAGTAGGTTTTAATATTCCTTGTTATAAGTTTGTAATGGAGTCTATGTACTCTATTTGGCTTCCCTAATGGTTCAGTCCTAAGTTGTTTACCACAGTTTTTCCCTCCAAAATGTATGTCAATCCACATGTCAATCCACCTGTATACCTCCCTTGTTCCCTTGTCTTACCCCTGTCTGTCAAAGATAGCACACTCCTTTGGTTCTGGAGTGTTCCCTGTCTATCATCCCTTCCTTGGAGCAGAACTGGGTTATGAGGTTTGCTCCCTCCCCTTGCTGGCTTCTTTTGGGGATCCCTTACCCTGCACCCCTCCCCTAATGCCTTCCTATTGCTCACAAGTTGTGTCTTCCCTGTGTTCCCTCTACCCTATAAAAGTAGCCTCTTCAGGTTCAGACTTGGTCGCTTGCTCTGGCCTGACTTTGATATTAAATCTTCGGAGACTCAGACAAGTGTCCTTCCCTCATTCCTGTGCCTCGGTTTCCCCGTGCTCTGTGCCCCGCTGCGCTCCCCACCCGCAGCGATCACCACCACCCGCACCAGGCTGGGCAGAGACTCAGGGCGGCCACTCGGTGTCTGCCCTGCGGCCACAGGTGGGACAGCCAGGCGGGAACCTCCGTCCCGGGGCTGGATGTGGTGGAGGAACTGGAACCAGTGCACCAAGTTTTATGGCCATTAGCTCAGACACCCATATTCCTATAACTAGTGGTAAAACAACTCTGTATTCTTCCACCACCAAAACTAATGGCAAATTGTCTGAAAAAAGGAAGCACCCGTCTCAGGCAGGAGAGATGTCTTTATGACATCTTCCCTGGGGCTGGAGAAGACAGATGCTGGATTTTGTTTCTCTCCAACCTTGGCAGTTCAGCATACTTTTCTCAGCTTAAGTGCCATATGTGTAAAATATGTGATGATAGGAGTAATGCCTTATAACCTATGGGTCTGCAAGGACCAATCCATCAATGCTCCTCTGGCACTTTGATGCTTACAATGATGATAGCTATAAAAAGTGTACATGGTGGGAAAATAATAATCCATTATCTACCCATGCAGAGGACAAACCCTAAATTCCATTTTTTGAAAGGAGTTCAGATTCAAGTGTCTTGTTTCAAGATTCAATTTACTATTTTGATGATGGTCCATTAATCTTCTAAACTGGAGTTTGCAGATTTGGCTAATAATTTATGTCTTGTAAGAGCACAGGATAGCTCTGAACCTGAAAGATTACACACAGCCTTACTAAAAAATTTAATTTGTGTTGGTGAGCTGTCTTTACTTTGGTTCCTGTCAATGACAGTGTTATTTTAAAAAAGACTTTACACTTCAGATTCAGAAAATCAGTTGAGGAAAACCTTACCAGCCATGCTGGGGTACATAATTAAACTACTAAGCTGGAGATATGACTCACGTTTCCAGTTCCAGTACAAAAGGAAGTCAATTTGCACAAATTCTGTACTGTGGTCTATTTTTTATCTAAGCAATACTGAATACCTGAGCCAGATCTCTTCCCACCTCTTGCCTTTCATTACATAATTCAGAAAACTTGATTTCTATGCCAGGAGAGGAGTGGCTGCCTTTTGTCTTGCTACCACACACTGACCCAGAGATGCTGTTGCTCCCCACAGATCACTTGATCCTGTTCACATCATCTCCTTTGATCTGCTTGGTCTCTAAGGATTAAGGTAGAATTGGTGGCTCCTGCCAATCTAAGAGCATGCTACCACCTAAAGGGAGAGATTCTGGACATGCCTTCTGCTTTTTCCACCAGGCTGTGAGCTGAAGCAGCTCCCCTGGCTGCACCCAAGCTGTTGCTGGGCAGGAGGTGGAAGTAAGCATCCAAGGGCAGGGGGCGAAGCGCGGGAATGAGAGTGGAAATGCTTTCCACAAGCAACAGGACTACTGATATGGGTCCAGACTTGAAATTTTTCTCAGGAGCTGCCCAAGAGTACTGTGAATTGGAAAGGGCTGAGGAAACATGCAGTGGCCCTCAGCAATTCCCCATGTGCTGTGTTTCTGCCACAGGGTGCCAGAATATGTGGGTGATAGGTGGTGGTGCTGGGTGGGTGCCTGTAGCAGACTCATGGAAGAGACACAAATAATCTCCGAATTTTGTGGCAACATCACAAAGAGGAAATATTTTTCAGTGTGTTCAATGAAAAAGCAGGGAAACACTTCCTCCAGAAAAGAGTTAATATAATTTTTCATGATGCATTGTTGTGCCAGACTCAGAGATTACAATCAATCATTATGGTAAATAGAGATTTTAAACTTTGCATTCAATCTCTGATTTGGTTTCAATTTCAGCCTCAGTGCAAATATAATCATAATGCACAGTAATCAAGATTACCTCAAAACAACCATTTGTAAAACAACGCAGTAAAGATGCTGCCTGACTCTTTTTTGATGCAGCAAAAATCTTGGCAGGCCAATCTATACTCGAGTAGTTTATTCAGTCTCATTGGTAGGATGAACACTGCATAGAGGCTAACATTTAGTATTGTGCTAGAATCAGTTGGTTTAAAGCCTGTTTTCACCAGTCTCTGCAGCAGCAGGGAGCAGGGCCTCCCTGTCTGTGCCTGCAGCCAAACCATATGCAGCATATGTTCAGCTGAGGCACTGCTGACACCCCCTGTCAGCATCTGGTAATTTTCCTAGCAGCGACAAGACTTACATGAAAGTTTTAACTCTGAAAGTCCTGAAGAGCCACAGACAGTACATCCCAGAAAAATTGTTTTAACTGAAGAGCCAGAGGTGCACCTTTGTAACCAGCCAATTTCAGCAGGCTACAGGATCATCTTTATACTTCACTGTACCATGCCAAGAGAAGATGCTTCATTTGTTAGAAATCCTGCTCATAAGCAGCTCCTGTTCAGTGTTTAGCCCTCAGTCACAGATACTGCTGCCTGAGAAGCACTGAAATAACAGTCATCCTGCTCCATGCACAATATCTTATGGCTTGATTTTCCAACACTTAATCAAAATACATCATACAAATAAAAACTTAGAAATTATTCAAATTTTACTATTACATCTTTCACTGTTCCAAAGGCTAGGAGACAGTTTCTTCCTAAGGTTTACAGTAAGACACCATCATTTCTACTAAATCATTTAGCATCCCAATTAAGCATATTCTCTTTTCTCTCTTCCGAGTCTTGCTCCTCTCATTGCCTAAAGCACCAAAGCTACAGCACTGTTACTAGTGGAAACCAACAAGCAATTTTTTAGCCAAATCTTATTTTACTGGAACCTCTAAGCTTTTTAGAGCTTATTAGTTCAGATTTAACCTGATATTAAATGAGAGAGAGTGAAATCCAGGCTTTTAGCAAGTATTAAACAGCTTTGCTAACACATAGTAATGAAAAGCAATTAGCATACGACCAAGTCCTGTCTCATTTCACTTAAACCAGGAACTGTTTTCCCAGGAGGCTATTGAGTACTTGTGACTACTTTCTGCTGCAGTATTCTTACACGGAATCATGTGATGCTTTCATCCTATGCTGAGAGTTTTGGAAAATACTTCACTGGCATCAGCAACCCATTTTTGTTCCCATAAACTTCTACCTATTTCCTGACTTCCCTTAGTGGGTAAACAACTCTTAACTTTTAAGTTGTTAGCTTAGCTAATTATGCTAATTATTGAAGTTACAGAGAAACCTCTCCTTATTACCAAAGACTCCTAAAGGCTCAGTTTTGCTTGGGTTTTTCACTTATTCCCCAGAAAAGCACAACAGCCAACTTGACAGCCATTACTCAAGAAAACTGGCCATCAGCAAGTTGCTTAGTCCTCAGGTTACTCTCGTACTGATTTCATTCCACAAGTTCAATTAGAGTGCATTGCTAGGGCTGTGATCTTGCAGATGGCTTAAGTAGGTGATTCTCTGCTGTTGCATGCTGAAAATCACACTCATCTCAGGAGATAATCTACAATAAATATGCGAGCACCTAATAGTTAAACTGGGGGAGTAAGGGCAAAGGCCAACAGTGTGATTGTTTATTTTAAAAAGATACGTTTATTAACACACAGGTGTATTTGAATTAAAGTGAGACTGCTCCAACAGTTCTTAGAGCAGGACAGTGCCTTTGGCTTTGGCCAGCCTTAAGTATAAGTCTGAAAGCAAAATTTAGGTTTCATTTGTATTTCTGAATTACCACTATTTGCAGGTGATATCGGGACCAAAATCAAACAGTATCTACCACCTTGCCTAGCAGGAAAGTCAGAAGCTGCCATTTTGGAAGTAATTTTCATTGTTTGTAGATGGAATTAAACTACATTACTTAATGTTTTCAGGTCCTGTCTTTTTCCTTGCAGACAGTGGGAGATTATTGTTTTCATCTACATACAAAACAGTGAGAACAGCTTTTTAGAAACAGTATGTTACAACACTTTTTCAAGGCCAAATACATTACAACACATACCAATGGTACCATCTTCTCCTGAAAAAAGTTTCATAGAAAGAATAATAGTTAATACTGTAGTTTGCACAGGCTACACCATAGTATGATCACATTAAGATACATTTGGTCACTCCGTATTTCTCCTGGCTTCCCAAAATGTAAGCAACAGATCAACTTAGCAGCCTTTGGGGAAGTCTGCCTTTCAAAATTTCTGAGTGACAGTGGAGGACAGCGCTCCAGCTCAGTGCCATCAGTGATGACGCACTGGCACACACAGCCACCAGTGGCTCAGCTCTATGGCTGGATGGGCTTCTGCCCAGGGAAGGTGGGTCCAGGAAGCTGGGGTAATGCCAGGGAATTTGGCCCCCAGTGCCACTGCCAGTGGGATCCCCTTGAAGTTGCAGAGTACAAGCAGTGAGTTGCATGGAGTGTGAACTCCGCAGCGAATAATGCCTGAATGGCTTTGCTAGATGAACTGCACAGATTATCTGCAACTCTGAAAATCATATACACATTAACAGAGGGACAAACCACACTGCAGCCAACACACAGACTTTAGATACTTTGATATTAGTCTCAGTCATGGTTTTGCATTTAACTGGAAAAACTAATATAACCATAATTATAAAATGAAATTAGTTACCACCATATATACCTAAATGGTTATGCCTTCCAGCCACTAACTACAAGGTCGGCTCTTCTGGATAATATTTAATCTGAATGTATGAAAATCCATTGTACAGAATATTGTCCAGTTACAGTACAAACCTTGTTCCAGAAAACCGGCTTGGCTTTTTGAAAGAGCCTGTTGTTGCCTGGATTCTGGGCTCAGTTCTGCTGAGCCCCCTGTAAGCCCTTAAACGCCTCTGGGAGGAAAAGGGACTCAGCATGATCCACAGTCAGTACCTTGTGGGGTTGAGCCTTAAGTTAATGTATAACAAACGGCTGCACAACAGTGTGTGAAATCAGCAACTTAAACATACTGTAACACAGAAGGAAGAATATTTACAGGACCATTTCATTAAAATCTTTGTCTTGAAGAGTCTTGTATGCACCATTCCTATATATTTTCCAACCAAAAGGTAAGGTTTCGGAGTGTGCTGGTGAAAGTAAAATTAAGTAGCCAAGACAGAAATAATCTAAAATTGCAACCAGAGTTTTCTAGTTAAGTATCGTGCAGACTGTGATCTGGTTATTATCAGCTGGAATCTACCCTGAGCAAACTGCGCCTGACAGCAAGGACAAAATGGATGACCCAGAATGGTATACACTGAATACACATCCATGAAAGTGAAAATAACAAGGAACCTAAAAACTTTATTACCCAGCTCTAGTACTGGCAGGTGTCAGCAGCAGAACCAAATGCCAAAATCATACCTGGTGATACAGAAGCAGATGAAAGAGGCAGAACTCAAAGGTGCAATTATGACTTCAAGAGCTGCAAAGTGGCACAGGAAGGCAACGGGGTGTGCAGCAGACACTGCTGGTGGGGAGCGGAGTTATCTCAATGGCAGAACAGTGTGGAACACCAGATAGATGCCTGCCAGAAACGCGCCACGGACATGCGCCTCCCTGCTTTTCCTGCCTGGTGTTTCGTGGGGGTGCAGCTACACTTTCCCAGAGACCTACGTGAATCCCGAGAATCTGTCACCACATACAGAAATATGGAGTGCCCCTGGCTTTATGCTCTCCAGTCAGAAGGACCTGTCCAGCTCTCTCCTGTACGTCCCTGTACAGGAGACACAGTTCTATATTACAGAAGATCTGCTGGAATGTGATTCAATCTTCCCTTTTTCTCCACAGAAGATATAATTGACTTTAAATTGCATTTTTTTTTCTGAGTTAGAAAGATGTGAAGAATAACTGCAATTGTGAATGCAAGAGAACACTAATTCAAAGAGAAATTAATTTCTGTCTTGCAGTTCTCACAGTTATTCCATGAATAATAAAAATAAGAATCTTTAATGGCAATACCATATTAATTTCTTAAAAGTGGAAGTGCCAGCAGATTTCCTTAATAATAGGTTTACATATCCAAGATAATTTTCAAAACCTAATTAATAATTTACAATGAAGTACGAGGCTTCATATGTCTCATGCAATAATCTGAAACTCATACATTATGGAATTCCCTATTTCTAGTTAAATTCATTTCAGCTGAATGCTCTGCTGGGATCCCCATACCAACAAAGTTAACTGTATGAGAGGATAAAGACAGAACTACAACTCCACAATGTATGACTTATGCTCAAGGCCTTCACTAAAAAGGAGGAAGCAAACTCCTCAGAGCCATGCTCTTCTCATGCAAGACTGGGCTTTTACAATTTTAAGCTTTCTGAGTCAGACACAAGGTCCACAAAAGTTCAGGGGACTTTCCTTGCTTCTATAAATCTTTAAAGTAAAGATTATAAAAAAAGGCAGGCAAGCAATTTTCTTGGCCTCAGGTCACTCACCAGGGTACACATCTAGAGCGTTGCCATGTAAATATTGATTTTGATTGTGGTGCTGCGAGGGGAGAAAATGAAGAAAATACTAAATATATCTTTGTAGTTTGAAATTTTAGGAGAAAATGAAATTCAAATAATACCACACAAATTGAACTCTTACAACTCACAGAATAGCAGGTTGAGTTGAGGTTGGAAGACACCTCTGGATACCATGCAGTCCAGCCCGTCTCACAGGAGGGTAGAGGTTGGAAGACATCTGTGGAGGTCACCTGGACTAACTCCCCTGCTCAAAGCAGGGTCAGCTAGAGCAGGCAAGCAGAGCTGTGTCCTGTCAAGTTTTAAATAATATTTTGAAGTGTACAGGGATGGAAACTCCAGAACATCTGTGGGCAGCCTGTTCCAGTATTTCAGCAATTTCAGAAATTTCCTGTATTTCAGTTCGTGCAGATTGTCTCTTGCCCTTTTACTGGATACCAGTGAGAAGAGTCTGACTCTGTTCTCATTATCCTCTTTACTGCTTCAGTCCCATCAGGTATTTATGCACATTAGTAAGATCCCCTCAGCATCCTGTGCTCCAGGATGAATGATCCCAGCTGTCTCAGCCTCTCATCATATGTCAGATGCTCTAGCATCTGATAGTTGGTGTATCAGGTAGTACTCCTAGTTTTATATCCTCTGCAATTGTGCCAAGGGTGTCCTGTCCCATCAAGAATGGAGATATTAACCAGTACTGGCCACAGCAGAGGTGTCTGAGGTACAGCGCTAATGCCTGGCTTCCAGATGGACTTCATGCCATTGATCACACGTCTTAGAACCCAGTGGTTCACCCAGTTTTACATCCCCTGACTATCCACTTGCCGAGTCCAGGCTTCATCAGTTTGCCTGGAAGCATGTTACCAGAAACAGTGTCAAAAGTTTTGCTAAGACCCATTGCTCTCCCCTTGTCCTTGGAGCTGGTCATTTTTTTGTTGGGAGGCTGTCAGCTTGACCAGGCATTATTTCCCTTTTGCAAATCCACGCTGACTACTCCAAATCATCTTCTTGTCCTTCATATGTTTGCAAATGGCTTCCAGGAAGATCTGATCCACCTCCTTCCTGGGGACTGAGCAGAGGCTGATTAACCCATACTTTCCCAGCTCCTCATTCCTATGCACAAAGGCCACCCTGTAAACCCCAAAGACCAAAACAAACCCTGCCATGTAAGCTCACTACACTCTTGTATTCTTCCATTTGATGTTTAAGTTATCAGGAGCTCCTTATTCACCCGTGCAGGCTTCCCCTGCCATCCTTGCTTGATTTCCTGCTGTAGGACTGGAGCTTTCAAGAGGTGATACTTGCAAGTCAACTACCTATCTTCACTCCAAGATGTTATACCACAGAAATCTTCCAAGGATATTCCTGAAGCAGCCAAAGCCTGCTGTCTCGAAGCCCATGGCTGTGATCCTGCTATTTGTCCTGTTTCCTCCTCTAAGAATCTTGTACTCTGTCACTATGGGTCACTGCAGCCAAAGCTGCTCCCAGCCTTCACACGCTCAGCCATGTATTCTTGTTTGTAAGCTCAGGGAGGTCCAGCAGAGTGCTGTTTCTTATTGGGCCCTCAGTTGCCAGGGTTAGAAAGTTATCCTCAATGCACCCCAGAAACCTCCCAGATTGCTTGTGCCCTGCAGTGTTGTGTCTCTGGTGAATATGGGAATGGTTTAAGTTGCCCCTGACAACCAGGATTTCCATCATGAGATGGTTTAACAGCTGGTAATATTCATGCAGCTGCAGAATTTCTGTCTTTGATTACTCCTGGTTGGAAATCTGTTACATTTTCAGAGGACCATTTCCTCTCTGCAAACTACTATTGTGTTTTACAACCACTGCCAGCAGTCTCAACCAAAGCTAAGAAGTCTTAAGAAGGCTTGGACACTAAACACACAGTAATATTTTCAAACAATATTTTCGTATGTGTTTTTTATTCCACTACTTTTTGCTATCTCATAGCTCAATTGAAAAATGTGGAAACATGGAATACATAGTTTACCTACCAACAGGTCATGCCGAATCTTCTACTACAGTCAGAACACAGCAAAACAGCAACAAAATGAATTGAAAAAAAAAAAAAGAAAGGGAGACAAAAGTAGGCATGTCTGCATATTGCTGTATCAATTAAGTTAAAGCTTCTCAGTCTTAACAGCCCTACACAATCCAATACAAAGCAGGCTCTGAAAGAAGGGCAATTCCCCTTGCAAATATTTAGGTTAGCAACTGCAAAGTAATCCAGGCACAGCACTATTCATAAGACCAATTCATCACCAGGTCATACAAGGCAATTAGGCCTGGACACTAGATTCAGAGGGGAACAGATTAACTGCCACCAAGATGTTTTAAGTGATCCTGGTTTGTTTTTAACAATTTTTAAAGCCTCTGAGAAGATTAATTCCTCAGCCCAAGCTTCAACATTCCCTTGCTGCTGCCAAGGTAAAATTATGTACTAATTTAGTTCTCAGAACAGGAATTTTCTTTTTAGACTGCTTTGATGCTGCTAATGTCAATGCACAAAAACCACCACTTTCCTCCACCCTAAAACTTTGATTTCTTTACAACAGTCCTACAATTTTCTCTCTTCCTTATTCTCTTTTTCATGCCTTCACACAGAAAAGGCACAGTAGATTACATCTATAAAAGTAAAACCTGCTAATATGTGTTCTTCAATCAGAAGACCCTGTTTCATGGGGAAGATTGTAAAACCTTCAACAAGTACATTATATGCAAATACAGTATTAACAGGATAAACGAGACAGTTTCTTACACCGAAGATAAAATGCAGCTGATAGAATAAAATACAAGAAATGTATCTATTGTGAAACATAGCAGATAAGATGTCAATATTTAAAACTAAAAGAAAAAACATACACTGGAAATAAGTAGTAAAATATGCAGGACAAAATCCTTAGCCATATTTCTGAATCTTGCTCTCAAGAGAAAATTGTTAGGAAGGACCTGCTGAATTAAATTGGACAAAAGGCCATCTAACTATCCAAGTGGCTTGAGGAGGAACAAGAAACAAGATGAACATAGAACAATTTCCCTTTATTTTTACTCCCCCATTTTCTAGGAGTCTACAATTTAGAGTCTTCCTAAATCACAGGCTGCATTCAGAATACACTTTTTTCTAGTCCTCTTGAGGCAGTTTTCCACAAATATTTCTGCTTCCTCTCTGTTTGCATTAAATCTTTGGATTCTGTATCTTCATATTTTACTGAATTTCCCATAATTAATTCCCATAGTTAAATGGTACTCCAAGTGAAATATATGCCTTTTGGCTTGATTTTAATCTCTTGCTCAGATGATGCCACATCTATTTGAAAACCTAGTTGTGCCAGAGTGCTGAAAGCTGCGTGCCTCTGGCCTCCCAAATATGAGTGTTGAACAAACAGGAAGGATGGATAGCCAGGTGAAAATGAGAAAAGGGAGCCCAGCTGGCAAGAAAACATATAGGCAGATATGCAAGTTGGGTTTCTGGACTATTGCCTAAATATTCAAATGGTGGTCATAATTGCTTCTTGTACCATTAGGAGGGGATTCTTGTTTTTTAAAATCTCAGTGACTGTAATACATAAATGATAATTAAATAATTAATTCATTAGAAGCATGATGTTCTCAATCTTTTATTTTCTAGCTTCTCTGCATGCTTCTTGTATTTTTTGCTGCCATTCAGGTTTCAAAGTAACACATTTAACTCCATTTTCTAACAAGCTGAAAAGTCAAAGCCCTACTGATGACTGCCACCAGTTCCCCAAAATTCACTTGTTCTCTCTCAGCAGCCAGTGCACCAGGAAGTATAAATTCCATGTTAACCTTTCCTCCAGTGTGTTACACAAGTGTGTGACAGTGAAGTGTTTAGCAAACTTGGCTATATTCTTCCTGGATAGCTAAGCTGTTCCATCAGCAACATAAAAATGTTTAAACAAAACAGCAACAAACCATGCAGTGTGCCAAGTTCATTGTTGGGAGGTTGCTTTTAATGACAAGGTCCTGATTAACACACTGGAACAAGTCAATAGCTTACTTCAAACAGTTACAAATCATTGTACTTAAAAATGCTGACCCTTGTCTTAATCAAGGACAAGTGATGGAAACAAAAGAAAACTGTTTTGGCTCTGAATTCCAAGTTCCACAAGAGAACTTTGCAGAAACCCAGTAATCTATAAAAGCCAGCTTTCAAACATTAATTTTGTAGTACCATAAACAGCCAATCTCTTCCCATTAGTAGCCCAAATCTCAGACTGACGGTATCATTCAGAAACTTATTTTAAACAAGGTTTCTGTACAGGATTTTCCTTTTTAAATCATGCATTGATTATTTTTAGTTGGTGCAACCCAGAATAACTTCCTCCTCTTTCTCCTCCTCCTCCTTATCATTATCATTATTATTTTAATCCATTTTGTTTAGTCTGTTAACTGACTGAAGCATTTTACTCACACATTTTGCCCAGAGGCAGCATTATCTCTTTCTTAGAGAAAGCATTCTGGTTGTAATTCAGTCTCTGCCATTGTGTTAATACAGGGACAGATCCTGGGTTTATTTGAAGCTCTTAGCTGCAGTTCTTCCATGTGGAAGTAAAATATGAAATTACCATAATTATGACCTAGTTGAAAATGCAAGAGAATAAGAAAGTACACTCCTCATCATAGCAATGTTAAGTATGGTAAAAATGAGACTTCTTTTGTAGAGAAGTTTCCTTACTTAGAAAGAAGGAAACAACTGACAAAATGTGGGCTAAGCTGAGCAGCTTCTGCACTGCCGCCTCAAGAGGATACCTGGGTGAGTTACTGAATATCTGAACTTTGAACATTACAACAGACTCTTACTTTCTATTGCCACATGTGCATGAAAGCCTCCTTTATTTTCTCATCCCAGGAAACGGAAGCCATATGAAAGAGAACACCTTCAGAATATGTAAGCAGTGCTGGCAAATTTAATCTAGAGTGGTAAATTATAGCATAATTTGTATAGAATACAAATAAAATAGAAATTACTGGGATGATTAATTTGTGAAAATCTCTACTCCTTAATTTAATCAGAAAAGAAATTATAAATGTGACCAAGATAAATGATCAATTACTTATTAAAGCTAACAGGGTGCAGCTGACAGGGCTTAGTAAAAAAGTCAAAGTCACTTTTAGCTGGAGTTTGATGGGTGAGTCCAATGGAATGGTTTGGGTGAATGAAAGACACGAGTTGGCTTTAAATAAGACAGCTGGTTCTTCCATGCCAATTAACTCTTACTGGATGCTACCTGTGCAGTGGGAAGTTGGCCTCCCAATAGCAGCGGTGGTAGCCAGGAGCATATGTAAGGCAAGCCCTGTGCTGGAAAGCCAGGCTACAGTGTAGTTGAACCACTCTCGAATTTGTTTAACGAAATTAACCAAATCCAGTGTGTTTACAGAGATCACAAAGCATTTCTATAACAAAAAATAAAAATATGAAAAAAAAAATTCAGAAATGCCAACTATGGCATTCTGACTGTATTACAAAAACACCAGGTGAGATCAATGAACCTTGCTTTGAAGCCAAACAATGATCCCACAGACTGCACTGTAACTGCAGGTCAGGCACTTTCCACTTGACTCAGGTAGAGAGGACAGATGTGACACAGAGACAAACATCTCAGACTCAACTGATACTGTCCAAGTGCTAATCTCTCTCACCTCCACCTGCTCCAAGCCAACATACAGCTTGGAGGAAGTTGTGTGTATTAGGGACTGAATTTGCTCCTGGTTGGACCCAGGAAAAATGAGCTGCTGACACAGTAGATACCAGCCTTTCTCTGCAGTTCTTGTGCGCTGAGTACCCCTCAGCTCTCCTGCCAAACCTCAGGCTCAATGGAACTGTTAGATCAAAGAACTAATCAAACCAAGCTCTTCATTACTGTTGTCTCCATGTATGGTCAACCTATTTAAGATTCAAAATATTCTCATAAAACATACATAAAATTTAGTCAAATTCAAAATCAAAGGTTGCTATGGAACATGTGGTGAGAGCAGTACTGAGAAAATGGACTGTTTCAAGGATTAAGTATCCTGAACAGAGATCCATCTTAGAACAAAGATGGATTTTGAAAATAGTTTTGGGGCTTTTCATTAGCAAGAGGCAAAACATTCTTCTTCTCTTCCATTTCCCCTCCAGGAAGACAAAGAAGGGAAAGAGACAGAAGAATGTTAAATTATGTAATTCCTCAGACACATAATTCTTCTTAATGATATAGGTGCTTTCTTTGTTAACTGGGCACTCTGTGCCAACAGTATAAGTACATAGACATTTAGGAGACTCTGTCTGTTCAACAGATGCCTGCTGAAATTTGCACTGCACTTGGAGCTCGATTAAAACTATGTGACAATTAACTCTTCTTATCATAATAATGTGTATTATAATCTGTTGTCATGGCTTCAAGTAATGACACTTCAGGTAGCAAAAGTAAGCCATGTTTTGTGTTCCTATTGAATCACCATTGCATTTGACTAATAAGAATTGGGGAGTTCAGACACATATATAAATAATTTTCCTTCTGTTTAAAATAATCCAGCTAATACAAGTGAAACAACTCCAGAACAGCATACCTACATACAATGTTAATACTTTGAGAACAACAGCAAAATCAAATTCTCTAAAGACCAAACAATACAAAGGACTGTCTCTCTCCCAGAACAGAACACTAACCAAAATAAAACATTTCATGTGCATTAGCAAGGATGGTTAAATACAGACTGATAACCATGTGACTACAGAACAGAAAATGTGATGCTTGTATTTGTAAAGGAGGAGGTTTGTCTGGGAAATTAACTGAGTCTTTAGTCTGAATCTGAACTTCATAAGATTTTACAGTCAAATCTGAAGGCAGGATCAGCTGAGATGTGGGGAGCTCTGTTCCAAGTGAAGAGGAATGGTACCATAAAGAAGTTGACAACAGTAGAGAGGAGTGGTAGCTGCACACAGTAAAAGATTAGGCAATTTCAGGGATCAATTTGGAACCAGGAAAAGGAAAAAGTGATGTGATGGTCCTTATGAATGTGGCAGTTAGGGCAAACACCACTGAGGCCCAAAGAAATCACTCGCTGAGCCTGTAATTAAGCAGCCCGTTGCCTCTACAGGGACGCAGGACTGTCGTTCCCTGATCAACAATGGCCCCTCCTCCCTGTCTCCAAGTTTAACAGGTCTGTTCTGTACGGAGCTACAGACCAGGAATAAGCAACAGAAAACATAGCTATTGCAGAGTAACATGATTTTATAAATAAATAAACCTTATAGAAATAATGAATTCTGCATAATTTTTGTTTTTAAGAGGAGGGAAAAAAGTATTTGGGTTTTTTCCTCATGGATTCTTTTACAGAAGGTCAGTATGGCTCAGCTGATGGCCCAAAGAATCAATCTGGCTTGCTTTTTCCCCCAAAATTAATAGGCAAAGCATACAAATGCAGCTGCAAAACTTGTCCAGCCTCTCTTACCCAGCACAGAGCCATTCAAATGGGCACTCTTAAAGCCCTGAGATCCAAAGTCAGACCTCTCCTCATGCACATAAGGTTTAACACATAGGAGCTATTTAAACTCTTCCAGGAAGGTCAAAGGGAAAACTTACAACCAATATAACCTAATATTTTTCATGTTCTCATTACCTACCTACCACGTCTGGTACTGGTGTTTTGTCATGAAGATCATATGTGTGTGTTTGTCCTTGTGTGCATACAGTAATCCATAAGTGTATTCTTAAGATTAATACAGAGTAAGACTATGACATGAGCCAGGTTCACTCCCTGGCTACATGCTTGTCTCAGCATTTCACAATTCTACAATATGCTAGGGAAGAACAATTTCATACAGGGAAAAAAAATTTCTTTTAATAAGTGGTGCCAGCCACTGAATCTGTACATAGAGTGGTAAAGCTGTCACAGCTAGAAATAAAATCTCTTAATCAGCAGAGTCAAACTTGTATGATTCTTCTTTTTGCTTCACTTTACTAATTGGTCAGTTGTGCCAGATAATTTGCTTAAGTCTAAAACAGACCAGAAAGTCTTAAAATAACATTCCAATGGTTAGGCTGAGCAACTTGAGTTGCTAGTTTTACATGGTGGGGATTTACATTGTCTTGGCTAGTCTTTGAATATATTGGCTCATAAAACTAAAGGTCTCTCCATGAGCAAATTATCTGTCTGCTGCCCCAGCAGTACAAAATATCCACTGATTTCCTTGAAGATGGGTTTACTTTTGACAGTTGCAGAAAAGCGTCTTGAGCCTGTCCCCTACTAAATTCATTACACAACTGCCATTCCAAAGCTGTCCATCCACGCTTCACAAAGCATATGAGGATTGCTGCTGCTGCTTCTCTACACTGCTGCAGGAGCTCAGCCACAGATGTAGTTCTCATCTGGTTGGGAAGCTTGTTAAAGTCTTCTAATTAAAACCCTCCATGGCCTTATTCAAGTCCTTCTTGCAGCCCTTGACCTTTTCCCCCTCAGCTGGGACACATACAGGTGTGGCAGTCTGCTGTATCACAACAGGCAGGAAAAGCATTATGGTGTCCAGCTCCTAGATTTTCCCATAAATATTTATGTCTTTCATACTTGCTATTGTGTTGAATAGACTACAGTGACACTATGTCATGAAATGTAAAACTTCTGGATCACCTATTTGCTGATCTACTTTTACATGGCTACTATATTCTTTAAAAAAAAAAAATCCAGTACTTGGAATTATCATTTGGGCAGGGAATAGACAAGGCTACTGCATCTTCATTTGCTCATAATAATTTTTCAAGCATCACAAACTGCAAATATTTCTGATACAGTCACATTAAAAGGTTCAAATTATCATAAATCATCTCCCTTTATCACCTTTCCTTTAAGTATTGCATGCAAAAAATGTTCATGCAACTCATTAAGAGGCACCAAGATTTTTATGAGTAACAGCCTTAGTTTATCAGAGCTGCTTCATAAATTCTTGGAAATGAGTTCTGCTTACACATTTCTAGAACTCTGAAAACAGAATATGCAGAGAGGGCGGCATCAAGGACTGGAAAACCACTCTGTTCCTTGTGTATTGGAATCTAAAGGACAGTTATATTTAGAAGACAAAAACTGCAGGAGAAACAGGGACTGAAACAAATACAGTAAATAGACAATGTTCTTTTCAAACCTCATGGGACAGCATGTTAGTGTTCTATGAGAGGAAAAACAAAAACTTGTAACTAAATATGTGATTTTCTGGGAAGATTTATAGCCCCTTCAGAAATGACATTGCAAATTGGAAGAAAGGCAGCAAGTACCAATTAGCTCTCACAACTTCAGCATATTTGATTGTTATTCATTTGAGATTTGCTTGATGATTGTACTAATCAACAAAAAGGAAAAAGCTTTTGTAAAGGATTTATAACATCTACAATGAAATCTTAATTTCCCTGAGAATTGCGTCTAGGTGGTGCTCCATGCCTTCAGGAATTATGCCCACCAATTTTTTTTCACCTAAAGACATTAAAGAGGGCAAGGAAAAACTAACTTGGTTTTACATTCCCTTATGAGCCTTACCTGCTTAAACTGTACCTTCTTCCATCCAGAAATGTAGTCTTATTAGCAAAGGAGGAATTAGACCACTTGACAAGGATTTCTACATAAGCCATGACTGAGCCCACCAGAGGCTGCAGTGAGCCAATGAGACCCTCAGGCATCCTGCTGCCATGCATGTGCACATCCTGCACATGGGATGTGGGCCATCATGTCTATAAGACAAAATCCCTGTCCACAGGCAGAAACACATGACTTTCCTAAAGTTTCCCAGGATTCCTGTATCTCCAACAAGGACTTTAGTTTAGAGCGTGACAAGTGTCCACACCACCCAGTGCAGTCTGTCACAATTTTGTGTCTACCACATCATTCTCCTGGAGAAACTGGCTGTTCATGGCATGGGCAGGTGCACTGTTTACTGGGTAAAAGCTCTGAGGCCAGAGCGTGGTGGTGAATGTACGTCCATCTGGTCAACAGCCGTGTTTCCAAGAGCTCACTATTGGGGCCAGCCCTGTTTAATATCTTTATTGGCCATCTGGATGAAGGGATTCTCAGGGTTTATCTTTGAAGAACTTTATACTAATTTCTGGCAGAATCAAAGAACTCGATCCTGGAGCTCTTATCTATGATATTATTTGCAGTCAGGCAGAGTGGAAGCCCGCCAAGGTGAATGGGAATTCAGAGAGCTTTGGATAAGATCCTATAAGAGCAAAAGGTTGCAGAAGTGAGACTCAAAGCAGACCACTGGCCATTACAGTAAAGTCAGACAGGCTCACTCTGCTACTAATACTGTTGTAGTGACATAGATGTACACACTGGTGTACATCTTTGCTGGACTGCAGGCTTCCATGTGATAATTTAGGGGCAGGAAACAGTTGGGGAAGGAAATGGCAGGAGGGACTGACTGCCCTGGCACACAGCATGGAGCAAGCACTGCGTCTGGGGGAAATGTAGGGTCTCACCCACTCGTTCCAAACCCCTTGCAAATCCCTACAATGTGAGTTGAAGAGCTTTAAGTTACTGCCATTATTCTACTGTTAAGTTTTCACATGTATTCAGACCCCTACACAACACAAATTATTTTAATTTTAGGATTTAGCTTTATAACCATTTGGAAAACTTAATTTGTCTCCCAGTCACACCTCAAGGCCCAAGCTCAGGGGCACACAGCTGTCAAAAATCTTCAAGAGGAAATGTGAAGGGAAAGGAAAGAAAAGCAACCCTTCTCCTGTTAAGCTCTGTATAGGCAGAGGAATCACTGGGTACTTCTACAGCCACTTGCATGGAGTAAATATACTCAGAGTACTCATTAATTCTGCACACCGTGCCTGGCAGCAAATCTAGAACCTCAGGCAGCTCTTTCTCCTTTACAGGACACCGTTGTAGAACCTGCGGCATTCCTTAGGAAAGTAGTTGTGACAGGGTGGTCTCAGGTAAGGCTTGGGGAAAACAAGAGTCCCCAAAATGGTGACAGAGCTAGAAGGAGGTGGCACAGTCTGGCCAATGCGAGCAGGAAAGCAGCAGTAGGATCCAGGTAGGAGAGCGAGAGTGGACCAGGCTGGAGGAGATGTGAAAGCAATAAGGAAGGACCATCACATCCTGAGTGGCTGAGGAGAGCAAGGGGTGGGGAGGAGAGATCTGTGAAGATGACAGAAGGGCCTCCAAGTGGTGACCTGGAGAGGCAAGAGAGAAACGACAAGGAGAAGCTGGGCCTTCCCAAATGATTCCTCTCTCTTGGCAATGAAGGAAAACTTAGGGAAATATGCAGATTAAACAAAGGAGTGAAGAGCTAGAGTAATAAAGAGCTACAGTAATGTGAAAAGGCAGGTAGGAAGAAGAAAACTTCACTGAAACAGGTTATCACTTTTTTTTTTTTTTTTTTTTTTTTTTTTAAAGAGTGAAAAGAACCAAAGCAGCCCCAGACACTTTCAGCTCACAGGACCAGCCAGCACATACACAGCCCACCTGAGATTTGTGGCCTTGGCAGCATTGTGTTTTATTTTCACTGACATAAACCATTCATGAACCATTTCTCCAATGCATTAAGCATAAACAAGCTTTCATTTCACATAGGTATTTCTTCCTGCCACTGTGATTTCATCTCCTAAACCAAATATTTTTATGCATGGAACCGCTGAAAGAAAACAAGTCTGAGACTTCCCACTAATTACTACATTTCCCAGGAGTTCTCCTGCAGTGTCTGGAGCCAGTCTCCTGCCACACATTTTATTTTGTGGAGTCTTTCCATTTTACGACTTTTGAAGCAACTGGTGGTGTTTATTGATCTTTCCACACAGCTGTTCTTTTCCTACAGGAGCACTGAGATGGTTGTTCTTGGTCTGATATATGAGGCCCCATTTTCTGTTTCAGGGAGTTGAGGAGGCAGAAGCTTCTTAAGACTCTGAGTTTGTGGGTGTAAAGAAAGCAGAAAATGCTACACACTGGCTTCATTTTCCCAGTAAAAAATGTGCTTGTGTGATGAATTTCGAAATCCCGTGAGCTAACTGTCGCAAATGAGATTAGCTGTGATACATAAGGATAAGGTGGGGGAATTGCCAGAGATCTGTGCTGGAAAAGGAGGTATGAGCCATGGGCAGCCCTACAGGAGAAGGACATGGAGCATCTACACAAAAAACTCCAGCTACACATATGCGGCTTCCAGCACATTTCCTCATGTCCCAGACAACACTTAAATCCCCCTCAGCAACTTATACTATTCCTCAACCATCCTAACTAATTTCCAATATTGAGAGATCAGACATGAACAGGAATTACCACATGCACATACAAGACCTACCTGACGCATGCAATAAACATAAGCGCTCACGACCCTCAAATAACCCCAAACTGGGGATGGCATCACTCGAGCGTGGATTACGTTTCAGACTCCTGCGCGGGCCGCAGTCCCAGGGGACCCCAGAGCCGCACAGCCCCGCGGCTGCGGCGAGGCTCTCCCGGGAGGGGTGAGCCTGGCAGCCCGCACAGCCCCGCTCCCGCCTGGGTGTCCCCAGAGCTGTCCCCAGAGCCCCCCAGGACACGGCAGCTCCGAGGGGTGCGCCTGGCAGCCCGCACAGCCCCCTCCCGCCTGGGTGTCCCCAGAGCTGTCCCCAGAGCCCCCCGGGACACGGCAGCGGCGGCCACGCTCGGAGGAGCGGGATGCTGGTGGGCGCTCGTAACTTGGCGAAGGAGCGGAGAAAGAGCATTAAAGGAAACTAACTCGTGAGAGAAAATACCTGCCTTGCTGCTCTGCCGACTCTTCAGAAAGCGCAGCAGACGCTTGCGTGCACAAAGCTTTCCCAAAAAACACGTAAGGCTCTCTGCTCAGCACGAAGAAAAACAGGGGCCCTCTCGCCCTCCCCGGACCGCCCCTGCGAGCAGCCGGGCTTCCCTCGGTGCCGATTCCCAGCCCTCCGAGCGCCCGGGGTCCCCGAAGGCACCGCTGCCCCCAGAGCCTTTCCCCGGCCTGCTCCGCTCGCGGGGAGGAACAGCTGGGAGGGAGGGTGTCAGCACAACACGCTCCATAAATTCTCCCCCCAGTCTTCTGCAGACGTAAGTCCTTGAGAAAAATGCCCAGATCCCGTCGTTTGTTGACATAGTAACCACGTTTAAGTTTTTGCCCCCTTCAGAAGCCCTCTGCATAACATAATTAATTATGAAAAATATTTATCCAGCGTGCAGCGTACTTGTTTGTGCTGTTTTATTTGTCCAAAGAAGAAATAAAGAGACTGGACGTTTATACACTAGATTGCCCACCCAAATAAAAGGGTGGCTTCATTATAGCAGATAATATTAAGGACTTCCAGAAGTCTTTGAAGTAAAAGGGAGGGGAAAATCATTATTCAGATAAACAGCCCATTTCTGATACCTAAGTGAAGTAAAATATTAGGAACTTTTCAGGAGGTCACAAAATGTTTTGTATTTTCCCTCTAACTTATTCATATATATTTATCTGATTTCTCTAAAGATGGTTAAAACATTTTAAAATTTCACAACTAATTTTGTAAATTTACAGCAGATACTGTGAGAAAGAGCAGAGGGTCAGAAACAAGTAAAGCCTGTGGAAGACTTTGCTTTCCCAATTCTATGGAGATGAGCCCTATGGAGATGAGCTCTTTAGTCTCCGGGCAGTGGAGAGAAGAAAGATAAAAGAGAATTGTGCTGGAGGGATCACGTGGGGTTTAATGGGTTTTAATGGATCCCCTCATCCAAACTGCTGCCCCCCTACACAGACCTGCATGCAGATTTCTAGCCCTTTTACTGGTAATTTAGGCTATGGGAGCAGCCTGGCAGGCTTGTGCAAACCATGCTACCCTGCAGGGTTTTTTTGACCCCAGTTGCAAAAGGATGGGGGTGGGGGGTAAAATAACAAAACCTGAACCTTGGTATCTCGAGTTGAAAAGAGTCTTACAAGCAATGTTTCCGTGTTTTAACTGAATGTTGCCTTAAAAACTACCTGATTTACAAATATCTTTCAGGGTCTAATTGTGTATTATTTCCTAAAGACAACTTTCTCTCTGATCAGGATTAAATGTGTGCTTAAGCTTGGAAGCAGCAGAGCACATAAAATGAGAGCAAGCATTTTCCTCCAGCCTTGAAATTCATTACGATTGACCATAACCTTCCCCTCAACGCCCAGGCAGCTTCATTTCCTTCACATCATTCTCATTCTCTTCTTCCCCCCTCCCCTGCAAAAACAAAACAAAACCAACAAAACATAAACAAAACGAAACAAAAAAAAAAAATCAGGTAAATTCTTAATCCACATCTTTTTACTGGGCTGTAGCTGAGAATCATTCGCAGAGCTGTCATTTAAATGAGAAAAGAGAAGAGACAAAGAAAGGAGAAGCTTAAATGTGCATTCGCAGCTTTGGAGGTCATACCCTTTGATGACGTTTCATTACACTTTTTAAGGATAGATTCTGAAATATAGTCCCAGCACCAGTACGTATTTCTCAAATTACCACCAGCTCATATACTGACCCCATACCAACTATATAGGTGCTATTTTACATGTTTTATATGTTTTAAGAGACTGGAAGATATTATGAAGTTTGTAAAGCTCTGTTGTAAATCTCTGGCTCTGGTGTGCATTTCACCGTGCATATGAGGACAAAATATTTTCAGTAGACAAGGTTTGGTACAGTTTTTAATATATTTCAAAGCAGGTCTAAAAGGGTGGATCACTAGTCCTGTACTCTGGCTCCATGGATGATTCAGTGAAACCCATGGAACTACTGGAAGTGTTTGTAGCCCTGTTGGCTCCAAGCTGGTGTGAGGGAGTTACACTTCTCTCCAGATCTTCTTTGGTCTTGCTGTTGAGCTCAGTCTGGCACTGCACCTGAGCATCTGGTGACCGTGAGCTACAAGGCTCAAGGTGAGTGTCACCTTCATCTTTTCCTTGCATCCCCTGCCCCAGTCTGTGTTTGCCTTGCACTGCAACTGTACTGAGGCAACTGAGGCAGCTGTTTCAGCAGGCTAATCCAATTGAAAACCAATGCACCCAAAGGCCATCGTTTTCCATTTAATCAGCTTTTAAAGCTGACCTGGCTACAGCTGTGCAACTGCTGGATACAGTCCAGGAAGATGGGTGGGCAGTGCAGTGGGACAGCACAACAGCAGCCCCCAGTCGCTCTAGGTTGTTTGTATTATTAAATTTCCATCTAAGCTAGTTTGTGCCTGAGCACTCCGAGTCAAATGGGATAACACTCTTTCCTTGTCCTACAGATGGTAAACCACTGGGTATAGAAAATCAGAGTGTTATGTGTAGTACTATAACAAGAGTTTTCTCTAACTCAAAAACTCAACTTGGAATAATGTATCATCATCTAGCAAGAAACAATAGAATATACAAGAAGTTAGACTGATTTATTTCTGTGCATTGTGCACACCAAACAAATATTCCAATGCTAGCAAAACTGTAAGTACTAATGTCACTCTTCTTTTTGTAAATTGAGCCCAGATCCATGAAATAAGCTATTAATTAGGGGTAAGGGTGGGGTGTGAAGTCTAATGTATGTTCTACATTCTTTTTCAATATCATTTGTGCTAAATCTGTTTAGCTTTGTTTTTCTGGGAACTTTTAACTAAAATGTGAAAATAACCAGCTTGCACTGTTTACTTTAAAATTATATAATTAGGTTGTCTTACCGCACATAGATAACTAAGAATTGTAGTGGTAATTGTCAAATGGTAATTTGACAACACCATCCACAGGATTTCATAAAATAACAGAAAGCTGCACAAGCACGTTCACTAGACCCGCTATTGAAGATGAACCTCTACACTGACGAGATGGTAGAAAAGTCCTACGGCCTTTAGTAACGGTGTTTCAGAAAGCAAAGGAGTGAACGAACTCAAGAAATGGGCTCTGGCCCAGAGGCATTAGCAGCTGCTTAGTGCTATGTTTGCAAATGCTCTGGTTCCTGTAGAAACACCTAATCCTTCCTGAATTCTGGCCAGCATTTATGGTTAAGTGCAGACAGTAAAAGGCTGTTCTCATTACCTCCTTCTTATCTGTAAGGTTCCTTTTGTGTGACAATGGATTTTCGGCTAGAATTTTAAAGCTTAATTATTCTGGCCACGTATTCGGCATCTATTTACATTGCAATGTGTGCCTAGGACCTATTTGCTGGGGGATGCACGGTGGGGTGGGAAGTTTGGGTACTGCCTTAGTCATAGGGAACAAAACAATACAAGGAAAGCACAGGAACCCACAAAGCCCTTAATGCAAATCATAAACTTTCTATAGGCATTCTTGAACTCTCCTATAGAATGTGATACTGATTTATGTCCAGCAATGGAAGTCTCAAATATCCTTTCAACAGTGTCTGGAGGGATTAGCAGATTGTCAGAGCTGGGGCTGAGAACTCTTTCCCATTTTAGGATTGACCTCCTAGGTGCTCCGACCATAAATAGAGTTTTTGGGTCCTACTCAGTCCAACAAGACACAACTCACAAAAAGCCACAAAATACTGGGGCAAACTGAAAAAGCAAAACCCAGAATAAAAACATGCAGAAAACAAACAAGGTTTGTGGTCCAGTCTTCAAAAAGCTAAAGCGGAAATTCCTAGTTTTTGAAGGGGTCCCCCTTACCCAAACCAGACCAATGAGCTGAGCTGATTTTGTGGCTGTTTCACTTGCTCAAGCTTTCTAAACTTTGTGCATGTACTCCTGTTCAGTATGGTGTTCTGGAAAGTATCTCAACATTATCTTATTTTTGATCTTTATTGAATGTAGGCCCTAAATACCACAGTTGTGGATATATCAGCTACAGCAAATAGACCACGACAGATGGAGGTAGAATCCTATATTCAAATGGGGATGCAGGTGCTATGTGTTTGCTGCCCACAGCTCTTGATGATGAAGCTGTGACACTCATAGCAGCAGCTGGTGATGAAACAGCTGTCTTCTTTATTCTGAAGCTGGAGTTGGTCTGACTTCACCATTACCTGATCTATCCCATTCTGCTTTTTGGCAGCAGTTATCTTTTAGCCTAGTTTAGATATACTGCCTGACTGTACCCTTAGGATACAGCTAGAGATGTTGTCCAGCCCACAGATTAACAGGGTTAAGAGGTTATTTCTTTATCCCTCTCACACTTCCATGAAGATTACTGCCTCCTCAGACTTGCCAACAGGGTGGCACCTTTTGTATCCCCTCAATCTCAAAATGATCTGGAAAATAAAAATGTCCTGTGAAAATCCCTGAGGCTAGTACAGATCATTTTCACAGAACTGTGCCAGGGAGTGATGAAATGAGCAATTATATTACTGCATCAGAGGGTAAGGTTTCACCAGGCGTGTGCTTTAGTTAACGCCTTATTACCATTGAAACAGGTCTGCTCTCTCCCTCCTGAACAGTTGTCTTTGCCCCCACCTCATGCCAACTCCACTGTTCCTCTGACAATGGGATGAATCAGTTCAGCTCACTTAACTGACAGAAAACACTTTTATTTTCCCTGTTTTTTATAGGCTATGAGATGAACCAGCTCACACAGGAGTGACAGAGCATTCAGAACATGCAGTCAGGAACCAGGACTGTGCTTGGGCTGGAGTGCATTGTGATGGGAAAGTAGGGGAAGAAGGGCTCAGTGTACAATAACATCTTAGTGTGGGTCAGCTGCAGCCTCCCCTGACCAATAGCTGTTATTGCTATTTCCTAGCTGAGCCTGAGATCTGTCCCAGCACATACTTTACAAGTCGTGGTGAGGATAGACGGATGGTTTGTACAATGCTAGAGACCTTTCATCTCCTCTCAAGGAAAAGCTCTTTCTTGACATAGACAGGAACAAGTCCCAGGAACGTGTTCATTTGTTTAAAGCTGCTGTGCAGCTCCTTTGCCCTTCAGGGACCTGGGAGCTTTGAATCACCAAGGCATCCATTCAGATGATGCAATACTTGTAGCTGGATACACTGCCAGAGGACAGTAGGAGAAAAATCAGGAAAACCAGTAGAAGATTAATTACTCTCAATCGGGCCTAGTTACATTCATTTCAGTTCATGCCTTCTGATTTACCAAGTTACCTTGGTGACTCTTGACTGCTTTGATTGCAAGTCTACACCAGCTCCACTCCAGCCCAGGTACAGATGCTGACATCATCTCCCCCCTCCCTCTGGCACTTGCCTGCTAATGAAATACAACTGCACAGCGGAGGAAAGAAATTAAGGGAGTGTCAAATGCCAGCCTCAGTGCCAGCATACCATAGCAGGCTGGTGCAGTCATCCCTGGCTTTTCTTCAGAAGGATTTGGGGAATGTCACTTCTTTTTGCATTATATTTTGTAGCAAATACTTGTAGGGTGACATTCTGCCTCCTCCCTGCTAGCTTTTGTGCTGGCAGGTTGCTGTAGTGGTCATGTTTCAAACAGGGCTGAACACTTGCAGGAGTGATTTCAAATTACTTTTTAAATATCTGCTTACAGGAAGGCATGATATTTTGAAGAGGCAGTTTGCCTTCTAAAACGGAAAGTCCTTTCAAAGGTCTCCCAATATTAGTGTTCAAGTCTCTCGCTCAGCTGACATAGCAAGTTGAAAGACCTGCATCCTGCCTTGACTGACAGTTTTGGATTTCCTCTTCTGGATGAGAAGTGCTCAGAGAGGCAGGACTCAAAAGCTGTGTGCTTTCCCAAGAACAACCTTCTTGTGACACAGCATCAATCAATCACTCAATCAATATTGGAATATTGTTTTTTAAATGGGTAATATATCTGGATATAGCTCAAGCTGTGATACCAACTCCACCAGTAACCTCTGACCATTGAATGAAGTTAAAGTCTGGCTGCCACAGAAAGAAGGCTTTTACTATCCTCACCAATTTATCTTTCCCTCCATCCCCATTCCCACATTCTTCCCTCTCCCTATTTACTTGTCCTGACTTAATTCTCTGCCATTCCTGTGAGTTGAATTGGCTTATTCTTATTCTGTCGTTGGAGCAGTGCCAGAGCTGGCAACAAGGCAAGCAGCAAAGATACATGGTGAAGAGAAGTGACCGGAAGAATGGGTGAAGAAGCTTGATTTCACTTTTGCCCGAAATCAACCTAATCAAGAGCCAGAAGGCAGGGCAGGGCACAAAGGTTCTTAAAGTCAGAGTTCCAGTGAAGGTAGCAAATCGTGCTGTGCCTGTGTCTGCAGAGGATGCTGTAGTCTGAGGTGCTCCTGGAGATCTGCTGTTTTCCCAGCATGGTTATATACAACTTCAAGCCAACGTGAGAACAAAGAGCTGACCATCGTCCACTTCCATGCTCTAGGCAGGAAGAAAGGGTGGTGTGTGGCTGTGGGAAGCATATCTAATTTGTCCATTTAAGTCCCCTTAAATAAGTTGCCTCTTCTACAAAGAAATCTCATTCATTGGTAAAGCAGATGGATAAGCCTAGCTTCTCAGGGCCCTGGGAATACCAGTCAGGACAGCAAACCCTTGCAGAACCTGCAGCTCCTGTGGACTTCAGCTGGTGGCTACTGTCATGCTTTCCAGGACTTGCCACATGATCTGCCTCACTTTGATTTCCAGTTAGCTGGACTATCTCATACTGGAGGGCTGATTAGCACATCTGCTTGCAACAGTGGTCCCATCCCAAAAGAATGACTGAGGAAAGTGACTCCCAAGCATAGAGAGTTGGTCCTTTCCCAGCTCCCATGTGGGAATATACAGAAAGCCTCTCAGGAGCTGGCTCAAAAGACTTTGTGGTATCTGTGCTGAGGTCCTGACAAGATGACTTCATATTTCCTGCCCCAAAGCTTTTTGAGCAATATGTATGTAAAAACTGAAGCTGAGCATAATTTAAAACTAATCACTCCTATATGTAATCAGTGCCTTATTAGATTTCCAGCAATGCAAAGGGACTAATATATAATTTTGAAGCTACCTGGAAGCAGCTTTTTCTTTTATGTTTGCCAGTGTTTTTTCATGTTGCTCCATGTAACTAAATTAAGTGTTCTGATAACAATCCTAAGAGCAGTGGAAAAGCCAACATATTAAATAAACTTGGCCACCTGTCATATTTTACATGCCATCTCTTGCTCACGGCCTATGAGTTTAAATGTCTGGCAGCTGAAGCTATGGCACAGAGTAGGGAGTCCTTGGAATTTACTCTTCCTTGCTTCATCTGAATCTGAATTTATCGACCTTTACTCTTATCTGTTCACCAGGGCAAGAAACACAGAGCTTCTTGCACAGCTGCTGATCTGCAGTCCAGATGGTTAGAAGCTTATTGGGACCAAAGGGGAAGAGTTGTTTAGGCTATCCAGAGAAATCTTTGAACCTCAGAACTGCAGGAAGACTTCAGTACAAGAGCAGGGTACAGCCACCCTCCAGTGCAGCCACTACACTGCCAGGATGCCAAGAAAATCAGGAGAAATTTTGGTTTTTGGGGTTTCTGGGGTTTTTTTTTTGTTTGTTTTGTTTGTTTGTTCATTTGTTTTCGGTTTTTTTTTTAATTGCTAGGACAATATTATTCTGAACATAATCTTGTTCACTGATGGCTATTATGGAGTTATAGCCATATTTTCTTTTCCACCCCCAGCTGTTAGTTGGAGGTGAGAAACTGGCTTACCAAGTTGTCTGCTCCTCAGGCCTAGGAAGGTAAGGCAACATCTGTGACCAGATAGCCCAGAATAGGGCCACAACTCATCTGCTGGCACTTGAGGGCAGGAGCAGGTATGGGGAACAAACTGTCTCCTTGTTCAGAACACAAATGTGTTTACCCTGACACGGGTGACACACTGTGGGTGTTGTACTTACCATTTGAACCTTTACTGACATCCCACTGTGTGAGTGTATTCAGCAAGTCCAAAATCAAATTAGATGGACTGTGTTATTTAGAAGACATTTTACTCCTATGTGGGGGTACTTGATTACTTGTTGACAAGTGCTGTAGAAATGTTATAGTCTATTAAGGAAGGTGAAGCAGAACCACTTACGATCATAAAAGTTTAGTAGAGGGGTTGACCCCTGCAGAGTTTGGTAACATCACCAGTGTGAAGATACTGTTGCTGGCCTTCTGGTCCTCTGGAAATTAACCCTCTGTAGCTCCTTAAGGCAAAGCCACTGTGATCTGCAGAGCACATCCCATCAGGGTTTTATCTTCTGTCCCTCTGTGAGTGGCTGACACTGCCTGCTTATCCCTGCTCACGAAAACACGGCTCAGCCTAGCCTTCACAAAGCTCACTCCAGACTTTTGCTGGGATACTTCTCTGAGCTGCAGGGCCCCAGTGACATTTGCACCCTGTTTTGCTAAGTAGCAGTCATGGCTCCTACAGTTGGTCACACTGGGCCACAAGTTCAGCTGTCAGTGAGCCAAATACAGTGGCTGTTGGATCATAATCACACTGGTGCTACAACCAGCAGCCAAATGTCACTTGACACAAGACTTCAGCCTCCTACAAACATGACTTTCTCTATTTGTAGAAGGGCAAAGAGCTCAGCATGTACTTTTTATAAAGTCACAGGAAGCTACACAGCAAACAGTGGTTTTATAGAAAAGCATGTTACTGTCAGAGGGAGAACATCATCATTTTTGAAAGAAAATTTTTTGAAACCTTCAACTTAGTGCCGTTTACTCTGGCTTTCTTGGCACACCCTGGTGTGTTTACCAGTGGGGACAAGAATTTACACTCAGAGAAGTGACTGCACTAGTCAAACCACCCAAAGTGTGATTACCGCAATGGCTTCCCCAGAGACTTGTCTTTTGGTTTTAAGTAAACAAATAGCCATCCAAGTAGGAGGAGGATGACTCAGATAAAATCATGCAGCTCTATTATATATAGAAAACATTAAATATGCTTAAGATTCCTCTGATACTTTAAACAGGACAGTTCAGATTATCACCCTCTGAAACTCCATGGGTTCTAATTTAACAACTACAATAAAAAAATTATTTTAAAAATAAAAATACTTCTGCTTATTTTGAACTAGGCTGAATGGCCCATTTCAAAATAATATTTTACTACTTTGGACACAAATACCCTGAATTTCTTGCTAATATTTGCTGATTTCAGAAAACATAGCATTTGCTTATACCTAGAAAATAGAACGGTGCAGAGTTTGCCAGCTAACATCCTTCCTGTTTGTACAAGCGCCAGTCTTCTGAGCTGCACTGGTCCTTCAGGCTTTTCTGTGGGATGAAAGATTTCTGACAATGCCTACCTTTCAGACCCATGCACAGACCTCAGGCAAGAGTAACCTGTTCTTGAAATGTGCTTTTTCTTAACCTACCCTTACTCACAGGGTAATGTAGTTGGCCAAAGCATAAAACAGCTCAAAGAAAGGATAGTCATGGAGCAATTTCCTTTTGTAAATAATTTCATGTAAGACTTCAGCCTTGTATAAGGGTCATATATGACTCTTTCCCACTATTTTACATCAGTGTATAGATGTGTGTTTCAGTTCTGGTTATGTACACCAACAAATGACAGAAACACAGTGATGCACATTGGAATGCACTTTTGCAATCGCAGCTACATTTCTGGAAATTGAACTTCAGCAGCAGTTCCCCAGGAAATAACAGGAAAAGCACATTGAAACTTTGTTCCTATTACCTATCCTAATCTGCTTCATGTTTTCCTTAGTGTGCTCCCTCTGCAGTGTTGCAGGTGGATGGAGGGACACTTGCAGGGAGCAGAAGTTACACTTCTTCCCCCTGCCTCCATCAGTGCTGCAGGCCCTATTTGCACAGTGAGCCAGGGAGTACTTGGGGCTCAGAGGACAGCTGTGTTTGCCCTCTTTCTCTTCCTTATGCATGCATATAGTCACCTCTATGCAAAAAGCATCCTCAAATTCTTCAGGAACACACAGTCAACTAAGCTGGAGAGAAAGAAATAGGGAAGAAAAACAAGGCTTGCCTCAGACAGGCACAAACACCAGTGCCACCTCAGCCACAGGGAGACATCAATTCCCAAATGCAGGTTTCCTTCCCCAAATGCTGGAAGAGGGCAGGGCCTCTGGACAAATGAGGTCAAGCCTGGGTCAGTGAAAGGAGGATATAGACCTTTTAATGTGTAATCAGGCAGAACCTAAAAATCTACTGAAGACAAAGGAAAAGCAGCCAGGTCAATAGGAATGTCAGATGCAGCCCTGAATCTGTAGATGTTATGAAAGGGACAAAGTAGGTTTGAGACCCGGACATAACAGGGACTCCATTAGCTGACTCCCAGTTTTCCTTTGCAATTTAGCAGAATTCCAAACCACAGCACACTGAGCCACTCTGGCCATAGGGTCAGGAGAAACACCTCACTTGTCTTTGGGTCTCTGATTTTGTACTATGGTCCTGGAGGTAGAAGAGCTGTTCAAAACTGCCTTGGACATGAGGAAGGCTTTGGGCTTCCTCATGAACTCTTGGATTACACCCATTCCTACCTGAGTGTCACTTGTGCCCCCAGTCCTGACTGGGATGGCAGTCAGAAGAGGGCAGAGGGCAGGGTAAGTAAGATTTAACAACTCTTTGGCATTTCTGATAAATCCAGGCCTGCCTAATTGTGCTGTAAGAGATTAAAGATGAAAAACCTGCATCTAGATGATGACATGCTGAAAGACCATGACTGACTCAGGAGAAGGCTTTGAGCTGGAGATCAGAATCAAAATCCATAGTTGCCTTGCAGCCTTCTCCAGAGTCTGGAGCTAGGCAGAAACTAACTTTAGTATTAGTAACATAAGTGTAGATAGTTATTTACTGCTTCATTGGCAATTTACGTATTATTTTCTCATCCAAAAGAAGTTAATAGAGTTGAAGCAAATGTGCCACTATAGCATCTTCCTGCATAATAGTTACTAATGGCATGGTTCTTTGGTATCCCATGTGAGAAGACAAACAGTTCATGTTATAAATGAAAATTGTGAGTGACAACAGTCCTTTCATCTTTTCTTCACAGCATCTTTTAATCCTTACTAACAAAAAACTGGCTTTCCGTTTTGTCATATTTCTTATAAAATCAATAAAGACAGGAGTCAGAATTCATCAACATACTGGGCACAAAGCCAGATTTTCACAAATAATAAGCAACAGCAATAAATAATGATTGAATTTAGCACTTGTGAGAAGTATCAGATTTAACTGTACCACAAAATCAAATTCTTTATCTTAGAAAGCAAAGATAATACCAGTAGTGGCAGCTCAAATACACCCCTGCTGCGTCAGAGTGGCAGCCAGGCATGGAAAAGCCCGATCTAAGCTCAGTGACACTGAGAGGAAGTGCTGATATGGTCACTGGCCTGTCACTGATGAGTGGACATCTTTCTGCAGTGCTCACATTTCACCTCATCTGCAGAAGTGCAACCGGCCATTGCACACTGCAAGCCTACACCCCAGGGACATGACACTCATCTTGTGTCACCTCCAGCAAACACTCCAAGAAACCCATGCAAAATCCAGCAACAATCAGAAAAAGATTTAAGGGAAGGACTGAAAGGCACTGCCTTGTCTTTTCCTTTGCCCTGGAGCCAGGTGAAGGTATGAAAAGGGTTGTTGCTCAGACTGCTGTGGCTTGAGCCAGCCCATCCCATAGCACTGAGTTATTTTAATTATCCAGTTCTTTGTGGATTGTTTTAGATTTTACAGTCTTATTAATCCCATTGGTGTAGGAAATTCTGAGGAAAGGGTGAAGGCACCCTCTGTAATAGAGTCTGTTTTATTCTCAGCCCCTGGAGCCACAAATTTTGGGGAGCACCTGCAACATCTCAGGCAGGACAAGCTGTCCCAAAAGTGAACTGGGAGCTGCCAGAGGGGACTGAGAACCCCAGTTGAGTAAACCAGGCAGAAAACATTCATCTGAGGAACAGCTCTTCCAGGGCTAGGATAGATACAAACCACACACATCCTCTTCCTAATGGCCAAGAGCCAAAAATACTTCCATACTTCCATTCCTCACATCTACTGGCAAATCATGATCCAACTTAATATTGGCACCTAATGATAATGTACCAGAGCTATTTGTCACACTCCAGAACCTCACTGGCTCTCAGACACTGCTTCAGTCTGGAACTGCAGCATCTGTTAGATGTGAAGATATAAAGGAAAACATAAATATTCCTTCTTCTTCTTCTCCTTAAAATAGTTTCTATTACATCCCACATTTCCAGAGGGGATGTGGCTAAAGAGAAATAAAACATCAAAGTCCTACAGGGATTATAGAAAGCTAACATATGGAAAGCTGTCTTTCTTATTCTGAATTAAAGATTACTTAAATTAAGTAATCAATTAAAGATATTTTGGCTAGACATATTGGCTCAGATATAAAAAGTAACAAAGACCTTGCCTCTGCTCAGGGGGGATGATATTCTGTGTCTAATTCCAAATTGAGTGAAGATACCTTATTATACACAGTGCAGCAGCAGACTTCTGGGCAAATCATTACAACTGCCTGCAAGGTATGTTGTGGAATGAGAACAAACTGTTTTTTCAGACATCCACAGGTCAGACAGCTTTTCATCTGGTCTTGATTAGAGAGGAGCACATTCCCCCCTTGCATGCTTAACATTAGGTAATAGACAATAATGAGAGCTTTGCACCCCTGTGTTCTAGCACTCCTCAGAACAAGCTGTGCAGGATGAGAGATTAGCATCCTGCAAAAAGCTTGCCTTTTTGTAGCAAGTATGGGTAGCAATATGGTTGGCATTTTGTTTCAGAAAATAGTTTATTACACATGCAGGAATATTTCAAAGTAGATAGCTCTGCAGTTCTGGTCTTCCGAACTGCCTCTGAGACTGCAGTGTGACATGGACTATTTAATTACTATAATTACAAGTGAAAACAAAATGTAAAACTTGTATCTTACTCTTGCTGAGCCTCACCAATACGGTTTGTCTTTTCAAGTTTCTCAAGCGAGTGGGAAAAAAAAATTATAGCCTAAGAAAGTATTAGCTCCCTGCCAAAGTGAAGGTGGGAGCATGGGAGGCTGGTCACAGAGCAGCCTGGAGCCTGTGGATCGTGTCTTTAAGCTGCAGCCCATTAACTGGGTTCAGCCCATGGCACTTGCCTCAGGGGCAGATCCCTTAGTGTGGCAGAGCTCAGCAGCTTCTCTGCTGCTCTCTGCCTCTTGAGGGAACAGGTTGCTGGACCACAGATCATCTGCATCCTGCATACAGGAGCAGAGAATAGGAGAGGCTGCAGTGGAGCTACAAATGCATGGATTCAGCAGTGGGAAACCAGAGACAATTATGTGAGCCTCACAGTTAGCACAGTATATTCAGCAAAATGGGATGGGAAAATGTGTTATGCAAACTGTTTGATGGAAAACACACCAAGAGATTGGGACTGCTACTCCATAGGATGCCTACTTGACCAGAAGTGGGATTATATAGGTGTAGAAGGGAAACCTCCTTGTACACCAGTGCAAAGAGCAAGTCAGTCTGGCCCTCTGTGAAAAACACAAACCCATGGCACAGAAGTCAAGGAGAAAGAGTTAGATAGCCTTATGTGAGGGTCTCTGAAGGACCACTATCTTTGCTGTTAAATCTGTCTCTTGAGTGAATCTTCTTTGTCCCTTCAGTGAATCTTTATCTCTGAAATTACCTGACTTTTATTGAGAAATCTTATGGTTATGGGATGCAGACATCAAAGCTGACAGTCAACTGTCAAAAGCTTGGAGAAGAAAAAAAAAATTAAATCCAGCATTGTCAAATCAGCTATTCTAAAAACAACCAACATACTAAGTGCACATTTGTCTGTAGGAAAAGTTGTTTTTTTCAAGGCAATATATATATTTAGTTCATGAAGTTAGATTTCTCCAGGCTGACTTAATGCACTTACAGTTGTTTTTGAGACCCTGGAGAGTTCCCCTATGCATTAGACAGTACAGAATAGGCAGCTGTGATCTTTCTTTGGGATTCTAGGAATCTAAACGATATGGACTCTGCATGACACACAGCTATGTGAGATTTACCTCTGGGATATTTGAAGAACTCAGAGGACCAGTTCTCAAGCAACCATGATGCTCTCCAAGGCTAACTAGGGGCTACTGCAGCCCTGGTGAAGCTCAGTACTTCATTTTCTGCAGGGATGGAAGATTGGACAGTGCTGCCCCTTTACCTGTGGCACAAACTTTTACTACCCTAAATCTTGCCTGTCCACTACATTTATTTAGGATTGACCATGAACTTTTTTCCTTGTGCCTTCAGAACAGTTTTCTGGTTTATTGAGTCATTGAGTCTATATCAGGGGTTAAGTACTGAGTTCTGTGTTCCAAGTGTTTGTTTCACAGGCATTAATTTAAAATGCAGTGCACTGACAGGTGTTTTTAAATTCCCTCCTTGGGTAAGATTTAAATGGCAGTTTGGGAAAGGTGTGTACCTTCAGGCAACTCAAAGCAATTGTTATTTTTGTATATTGAAGCAAAACATCCTATCACCTTAAGTCATGTGTGCATTACACAAGGAGTCATTTAATGATATCTCTGGGTGAACCAGATATCCCTGTCTGAAGTCTACCTGGCTGGAGATACAATAGTTGTAAGGGGAGAAATTCCCCCTGCTGCCAGCTAGATGTGGGGAGCAACATCTAAAACTAGAGATGCCTCCTTGTTCTTTTCACACAGAAGGCAGGCTGTTATCAAAACACAGTGGATGGAAAAAACCTGATACCAGATATCTGGTGGAATCACAGGTGCTAAACAGGTGCATAATGTAGCAGCTTGTCGAGACAGTAAGGAAAAGAAATGGACACAGGCAAAGGTGCCACCATACAGACAAGTATGCAGGGAGAGTGGCCCACTGGGGGACACTCAAATCTGGGGTTAAGCCCTCCAGATATGCTCACAGCCTGCTGGGAAGATTTGTCTTCAGCCAGGAGGTTAAAGATCTTTGACAGCTGCCAAGGATCCCAAAGCAGAAATGTCTGAAAATCCATGGAGCTCTGTACATCCTTCATAGGTCAATGAGTCCCTTTCTGCCTCTCTTCTCTCTTCACACTACCACTGCCTACCTCTCATTACATCTCCTAGAGATGCTCTCTGCTCTGTGCTGACCCCCCTCCATGTTATTGCTTCTTCACTTACCTCTCTAGCTGTTGCATTTCTTACAGTAAGGCAACATGGGTGTTTTTTTTCTGCAAATTCATTGTGATCTGCACCCTTTAGTACTGCCTTGATCTCTTGCTCATGGCGTGAGCTTCATTTCAGGTAGCATCTGATATTCTCTGTCACTGGGGAGAAAAAGACATTTCTAGGAGGAAATTATTTTTATGATGTCTAGCAGACATCTAACTGCCTTTAGTTTTCTAAACCCATGAGGCTGAGCAGGGCTGTCTGCTATTCTCAGTTTGTGTGCCTAGAGCAGAAGAATCCTTCAAGTTTACTGTTTCATCAGTCTAATGACAAACATGCTTAATAGCACACTTCTGTTACACAGCAGTCTGTGAAACATTAACTAGACTTCCTTTTTTTCAAAGCACTTTTGCAAACTCTTCAACCCACTAGTCCTTATGGTGCTTGGCTACCTCTCTCCCTAGCAGGGCCATTGCAGAGACGTGCAGTGATGGAAAGATTCATGAGAGAGCAAATGGAAAAGAGAGAGAGCATAAGGAAGAAGTCTGACTGCACATCTTAATGACTCTACAGCTTCCAAGCCTCTGCTTCCAGTACCACTGATACATTTTTACTCAATGATTTTTCCATTCGTAATTTGTAATGGGAAATAATCCCAGAGCCAGGTTTCCCACATTTTCTTCCTTTTCTCAGGGTTTCTGAAGTCCTCAGTCTTTTCTACACAATTCCAGAACGGGGCAGAAGTTCTGAAGAGGTTCCCTTTCTATTTTGTGTGGCACAACTACAAAGGATAGTTAGTACTGTCTTCAACTACCTATGGGAGAATGCAGAGAAGACAGAGCCAGATTATTTTCAAATGTGCACAGTAGAAGCAAAAGAAATGGATAGAATTTGTAACATAAGAAATTCTGATTCAATACAGATAAAAAAGATTTTTAAGGGGATTTGGGTTGCACAGAGGTGACAGAATGTCCATGTTTGAAGACTTTCAAAAGCTGACAGAACAAGGCTACTGAATAACCTGCTTTCAGGGGAGATACTTCAAGCAGGAGGTTGGATTATAGACCTCCAGATGTCCCAGAGGTCACGTCCAGCTTTCCTGATTCTTTAGAAATAGTCCTGTTCATATAGTCCCTACAAGAGAAAAGCTTCCCAGAAGACTGTCAATAAGAAGTTCCAGAAGCTGTGGGAGTAGCCGTGTTAAGCAGACAGTGTAGGACAGATGCCTTCACATTAAGTGCTCAGGAGCCACACCAGATACCAGGAACCATTTAATTGTGGACCTGTAACACAGGCTTATTTGCATTGCTTCTTTTTCAAAGCTGTAGTTCAGCTGGGGCCTCGTTTTTCCTCTTCTGGCAGCAAGTACAAACGATACCAGTACAGGGTGGTTTACAATGTGAAGTCAACTACATTAAAATGACCATGCACTACTGATAAAAGGCTTAGAGGTAAATGTAGAATTTGTAGGCCAGTCAGTTTAGACTCTCCTGCTTTTTTAAAAGGTGCTGTATTTATGACAAGACTGAAACTAGTTGTTTCTTGCCTCAGAGACAATATCAGTTCTTTGCAGATTTTGAATTACCTGAAAAATGTCTATGATTGTTAGAAGCTCATTTCATTCCACCTCCTCTGCTGAGTTTGCCACCCCTGGCCTCAAGCATGGTGACCTGAGAATCACAGGAGCTCACTACTTTGAAGAAGCCATTAGAGAGATCTCTCAATGAGTTTATCGCTGCCAGGTGTCAAACAGCCAGTTAGGACTATTTTACAGGTCTAACAGTGCTTGCATTTCTTTACTGCCAAGTATCAAAGTAAAAATTAGAGAGGGAATCAATAAAAATTAGTCTACATAGAATTCTTTCTAGTTCTCATTGTTTAAGTGTGGTTTCTTCAAATAACAAGCACAGTCAGATTTCTGAGGATAATCCATGCTGTCCTGGTTTATTTAAATTGATTAGAAGAGAAATATTGCCATTACCGTCAATGGAAGGTAAAACTAAATAGCCTTGAAAATCCCACCGATAGCAAAAATAGATACAGCAGATTTGTTAGTTTATTACTAAATTCAAAACAGAGGGACAGGGCTGGGCCAGAGCAGAACTGAGAGAAGAATTTCTGTGTATAGTTGCTGGGCTGATATGTCAAGAAATGTATTTGTACTAATTAGATTTACTCAATTATATTTTTGTAGTTAGGAAGGCTTTTATGTCAGAAAATTATGTGTGTAGCTTAGATTGGATATTATTTATTTCTTTTCACAATTAAATTGTGAAAAGAAATTTTTAAATTGTCTAGGTATTAGGTATCAGACAGAAATTTTCACATTTGTGTGATATTTACTGTCAGATTTTTCCACAGCTGAGAGAAGTTTGTTGCATCCTGGAGCAGTACAGAGAAGTACAGCAGTAAACAATGAAATGTTTATAAATATTCTAGATGGATTAATTTGATGAAGGTTGGACAATTGCAGGCAGACAAAAAAAGCTAGGTTGATATCCTGTGAACACTGCAATTTTTCTTACACTTGTAGACTATGACAGGTGGTTTGAATCCATTACTGGTTACCAGATTAATAATTATTTTTTTATTAGTTTCATTAATTAGTTCTGAATTCATCCAATATATTACTGAAATGAGACCATTCACAAGTCTGGAAGCAATACAGTTTGGTATTTTTTAACTAGCAAGTGAGAGATAAATTTCATTGTATATATTACAGATACTCTACTAATTCCATGAACGAACTTGCAGAATTGAATTGTCTCCACAGGGAAGCTATCACCAGTGCATCAGATATAGTTCAGAATTACCTTCTTTTGTCAAGAAACCTGCTACAAAAGTCCCTCCTGTGAAGCCTTTGTGAAAGTTACGTTAAAAATGCAATTATGTAGGCCCTTTCCCTTCACCATGAGCTTCACCCTATTAATTTTAGAATATGCATCCTGCTAAGGGTTTCTGCAAGTCTTGCAATTGTTTCTCTGCTCTGTATATTTGTGTGCTCCCTACTGGATCTGTATCCAAATTTCGTTTCAAGTAATTTAATGGTATTTATTTTTTTCCCCTCAAATTAATATAACCAACTGCCAAAATATGTCTTCAGAAAGGTTGAGGTGCAAGATTTAATCTTGTTTGAATTATTTTATATCAAGGAAAATTTTCATTGTTTCTTACCCTCCAAATTGTATTCTTTAAAGAATTTCTAAGGATTTATCTTTGCATTATTGAAGTGGGTTCAATCCTGCACAGAAAACTGAATTACAGAAAGTATCTCTCAATCCTCATCCTTATCCTTGCTAAATGTGAAAGCTTTCCACATGTCAATTTAGCTCAAGAAGTATTAAAAGAACAATTTCTACCTTACGGATTCCCTACAAACTGTCAGTATTTGTTCTGAAAATAATGCACTTCCATGTGTCAGAACGTCATTGGCATCCTTTCACACATAACGAGGTTACACATAGGGTCAGTAAATACATCAGTGCTGTAAATATATCAGTGCTTTTTGATAAGAAGTCAGTCATGGGACACACAGTATTTACTTTCTATGCACTAAACACTAATGTGCACAACCCCTCACTGGTTCAGCCCAGAGCATAAAGGGATTCACATTTTACATTGCACAACAAGAAGTAATAATAAAGACAACTAAGAGTGAAAAAAACCTGTTAACCTGAGCTCACTCATAGTCAGTCAGATATGTAAAACAACAAATGGGACAATGTTGAAGCTTTATAAGGAAATATCATATTTACTAAGTTGCAGGCTGTTTTGGGGTTCAACTGGGTGGCATTTGGCAGCATAACTCAGATCAGTCAGTACTTTGCCAATATATTGCCAAAGCCTATTTACAGAGTAAAATGGTTACCACAAGCAATTATCAGCTTCTTAAACCCTTGGAATGAGAGTTCCAGCAACCAATTTGAAGATCTTTCCATGTAATTAAAGACTTATGCATATTCTTTCAGTGCAGACTGTAATTAATATCCCAAATTAAGCAGTGTTTAGATATGTATTACATGCAAGTGAGCTAGCTGATAATCCGATTAGTTAAGCAGTGGTTTTCCTCTGTGGTTTACAGATCCCTGAGGAGCAAGGATCTACTTCTAAAGAATTTGGAAAAGCCATCTGTGGGAGCATCTCATATTACACCAAACCAATACAATTCCAAAGCAATTACAGCAATGAGCCTCCTGACTGTTCCCTCTGTGAGCTCTGCTGCCTTTCAGGTCCCAGAGCAGACAAGCAACTGGAGAGCTGTAGGGCAAGTCAAAACCCAAACATAAAAATCCAACCAACCAAAAAAAAACAAAAACAAAAACAAAAAGAAAAAAAAAAAAACAACACAAAACCAAAAAACCTCCAAAACAACCCAAACAGTTGCAAATAGACCTAGAAAAATGTGGGATTTGGTTAGACTCTTAAGGAAAAGTCTGTACTTACTGCAGGTTAGAAGTAATTAAAGTGAAATTATATCCATGCTACTCTCAACAGGCATATATGTTCCCTAAAGAAAACTTTGCTCTGCTCTGTGGAAAATACTGAGATTCTCCAAGACAAAACAACTACAAACCACTTTATACCAAGCCTTCTCCTCTCTCAGGAGATCTGTAGTAATAAAGAAAAATAATCAGAAAAATAAAAGAACTAGAATAACTATGTTATTACTATAGTAATTTTACAACAAAAATACTTTGCAAAAATGCAGAATGTGCCTTTTACTGCCACCAAAATACATTTTGTGTCATCATCTCCTTGGAGATATACCTCTGCTTTGCAAGATCATATGCTCAGTTCTGAGCAACAATATCCTCCAAAGTAATCTAGTACTGAAGAAACTGTAAGTGCATCAGAGATTCATCAGACTGCAAGAGCAATCAATCAAATTTGGCTTATTCTGCCAAATAAGCCTTATCCCAGGTCCACAAAGTGCACATTTCACAGTGTTCCCAGCAACGAACACACAATGATATCATAGGCCTGAATACAACCTTTCCACCCTTCACAAAATTTATGGTAAGCAGTCAAAGAGGAGATATAGACCAAAAGACAAATACACCAGTTTTAAGGCTTTGCAAGGCCTTAGTTTAAATGTTAGAAATCTGCAACCAGTGACACACTGGATAAAATGTTATTTCATCATGACACTTGTGAAAGCCCACTTGTCCTAACACAGAGCAAATTATGAATACTTGAAATGAGAGTCTTAAACATCACTGGAGTCTCAAATAACAATGGGAGTTTCAAACATCTGTTTGATATGCAAACTTAAATCTTGGACATTTGCTTACATGCTTTGGTAAGATGGGTAGAAATGTTCACCTACTTACATACAGAATTTTTGGAGTTTATCCCTTTGGATAAGGTGCAGTTTCTCATTGAATAAGAGCTTTTCACTTCAAGATTCTTGGGCCTCCTTTTGTACCCAAAGGAAAACAACCTCAGTTTGGGTGGAAACTAAAAGTCTTGTTTGCCACTCAAGTGACCTCCAGGCCAGAATGAGTTGTGGGGGTTTGAGCTGCATCCTGTTCTTCATATAGTGAAAGAAGTTTGTAATGGAATTGGTCATCCTTTGCTTTGATTCCTCCTTTTTATGCTGAATTTGGGTCATTGTATTGCTACATGACAGAACAGTTCTGGATGACTGAATAAGGGATGTGTTTGTTAATAACCTTGCCACAGATTCAACTTTGCACAGGAAGAAAGGATCAAACATGGGAAAGTCAGTGTTACAGTGCAGATGCACAGATGAGAGGGCCAGTGTCCCTCTCTTTTCCTCCCACACATGATAAATCTCTCACTTTGTTCTCCAGACACTGACTGACCCCTCCACTTCTTGCTCTTTAACATGTTCCCTCATCTCTGAAGTTTTCATTTGTTCTTTCATTTCAAAGTATATTCTTCTTAAACAATGTGGTAGTGTCATATCTCATAGAGGTCCTGGTATCTATGCACTTGAAAACATATGGGGCTTTAGCTGCCATTAACAGGAAGAATTTTGTGCACCATAACTTATTCCAGCTTCCAGATTGCCTTTCATCAACATTAGAGCTGCTTAAAGACCCTCATATCACCAAAGTAATGTAAAAAGTTTTTTTCTGTAAATAATTATTAGCTCTTCTGTTTCCTTGCTGTCTCTCCATCCAATTCTAAATGACATCTCTTGCAAACTCAGTTCCTGGAGAAGACTGGTCTATATCATCATTAAATATTAGGAGTATAAATTACTTATATGAAAACAAAAGCTTACATTCTGAAAAACACCACATACTGTTGGTATGTGCTAAAAACACAAAATTACTTGTATGGATAAGACCTTATATATTCCTGGAACTGACATCTTACTGCTGCCATTCCTTGAGGGTCATAGGTTTAATACAACACAATAGAAATAGTTTTACCTATTGGCTATGAAATGACACCTGAAGTGTGTTCAGACTATGTGCTTCTACTTGATCATTACTGTATCCATAAAACCTCATTTACTCATAAGCAGAACGTTTATATAAGGAACAACTATTGAATCCAATACTTCTCAGATGTTAAATATAACTATTTTTTGACTTTGGCTACTCTGTGAGCTGTTATAATCCAGGTTGCAGCTCCTTTTCCCCCTTAGATGTCTTCCCTCTCCCTTCCCCCTTTCCCCATATGTATTTTGAGCTGAGGTTGGTGAGAACGTCATTGACATTGTGATGTCATAATGATGTAAAACCTTGTTATCCTTGTTCTCTCCCATCTTTGTTGGGACATACCTAGATTCATGATAGCCATGTCTTGGCCTACAAAACCAAGTCAGCTGTCAATCATTCAAACAGCCTTGGCAATACTCCTGTCACTGCATTGCTGTGCAGAAGATGGCTTTTAAAGGCAGGAAAGTCAATATGAAGAATTGGTTATTGCTGTAATGCTAGACCTTGGCAGAAGTGAAAGTCCTAACAAAAATGGCATTCCCCATCACCTGGGAATTCTCTTAGTAGCAAAAGCAAAACACCTCAGTAATGCACAGTTTATACACCAAAGAGATCAGTACCCCTTCACCCTCTATAAACGTCTTTTTATAGGTACCATTAGTCCCTATGCACCATAAATATTAAAGGACTACTGTTTTGCTGAATTCATGTCTTGAAGTGAAGTGTCAGGAAGTTTGATACTGAAGTATGGTATTGTTTGCTTCCAGAAATTATTTGCTGATAATATGTTATTACATACATTTAAAATAAATCACTTTAAAATTTTTATTTCTACAAAAATCACTAAATAATTAATTCATTTGAGTTAATGGAGGAGAAAATAGCACAGTTTTTTTTTCCATGGATTCCAGCTTTACATCATCTCCATTATCTAAATTTTCTAGATTAGTCTACATAGTCTTCTAGTAGGCAAATTAATACAGTTCCCAAGTACTGGAGTGAGATGAGCACTTCCTGGCTCCACAGTGAGAAGAAGGAAGAAAGACAGTGGAGAATAGACTGAGAGAGATACTTTGATGTTCCTACACATCTTAAAAACAGCAGTAGCTGTCTCAGGAAAATGGCACAAGGGATCTAACCATAGAAATTCAAATTTAAAGAAAAAACCTAAAATCGAAACATGGATTGTAAATTGTTGGAGTGTAAATTGTCAGCTACAAAAATTTGGCAAGTAATTTGCAGTTAAAAAAAAAGTTGCTTCATTGTTTCCTAAAACAGTTACTGTCTTTGTGCACAAGGTTTGTGTAGGACCTTGAAGATCAGCAGGCTTTGGGACTGCAAGGAACATGCCCAAGATCAGACTGTACCAATGTTACCCAGAACCTTAAGCACAGAAAGAGCTATAAAATAACCAGATGTATTGGAAAATTCCAGTCTCCTAAAGAGCTGCCCAGAAATCCATCTAGGGGGTGTTCAGATGAACTTATCCCAGAGTACCTCTTCAATGTTCTCAGAAGATAGGCAGGTTCAAATAAAACATGACCTAAGTAGAAATGCACTGCATTTAAATATGAAAAATCAACAGTTATTTCCTTCCTTCCAGTGTGTCAGACTGGAAGATTTTGTCTGCTCCTCTTGGAAAGGAGCCTGCAAATTCTCCAAAAAGAATGTTCTTGATAATAATCCATATTTAATGAAACTGTACAGTGGTTATATAAACAGTGCTGATTTCATAAAGAACCTAATTTAGACTTCATAAAGTACATAGTGCACGTGTTGGAAAAGCTTGAACATGTTTTACTAGGTCTGAACCAATAGTCTTATTGGCAAGACATAAATGCTTCAGACAATTTGGTGCTGGTATTTCAAGTCCCTACAGAAAAAAAAAGAAAATGTACCAAGAGAAATAATGAACAAAATTAATCTTGGATGCAATTCTACTTCTTTAGATTGTTCTGAACAGTAGATTAATTTACTATTTTAATCACTCAACTCTGTATATTTGTTTCAGATAGTAAATCAGTCAATATCAATCACTAGAGGACTCATTTTGTAAAAAGAAAAACAGTACTGGATAAGCAACCAAATTAAGCTTTTTACTGCATATAATTCACGTTCTACAAAGGTGGGATAAATCCTCATCAACCAAGGAGCTAGCTAACCAGGAGAAAAATAGTAAAAGGAAACATCACTACAGAACCACAAATACTTCACAGTACATTACACAGAAAAGTTATTGCTGGCTGTGAGCCAGCGCTCCAGAGAGGATGTATGGAGGTTGCTTTGTCACTACATCTTGGAAATGAATTTTTTTTGTTCCAGATGGCTGGCTGTCTTGCAGAGCTGGTTTTTAAATGCACACTGCTTGGATGAGTATCTGAGATAGAGCTAGAGTTTATCATTTGTGGGGCTAGCTGTAAATAATCTAAATAAAGGTCACACTGTGTGTATTCAGATGTGTGGGCAAATGAAATATGGCTGTGTCTAGGGAAGACCTATATGAACACAGAATCAGGTGCTGAGATCAGCCTAGAATAATTTATACCAGACAGTAATTCTTCTATCTAAAAGTGTCTGGTTTGGATTTTCAGTACATAAACACTGCCAGTTTAAAGTGCATTGATTTAGAGGGACACTAAGAGGTACAAACCTAATTCAGGTCTCACAGCATACCAAATCCAACTGAGTTAGAGATTCCAGTATGTGTTCTCCTAACCTGGCAAAAACATAGCTATGATTTAGCATGGAAACAGCAAAGCAGGGCCTGATATAGATATGGACATGTGTGGCTTTTATCTGAGTTCAGGATAATACACATAAAACAATCTGTAATGATCAAGCCCATGTTGTGGTGGCAGTAAGGAAGTGCCATAGCAGGCAGTGCTGCAGCACATCATGTGCAGGCTGCAGAGAAGGCACTTCCTTATCCCTGGCATTTATCAGCAAGGAAGTTATATAGATCACATGTACACAATGTAAGTCACACTTCCAGCGAGTTAAAGCTTAGCAGAACAAGAAAAGAAGTGCTGCTGGCAGGTGGGGAAGCATAAGCAGACCCAGTGAAGTTCCCTTTCATCGATGATATGCAGCCACAATCAGCACGTCAGCCTGCAAGTCCGATCTACTGGAGGGGTTTTTGCAGAAGCTATCCTTTCCCAAAGCCTCTCTCACCACCCCAGGGGTAGGGAGATTTCTGTTGCAGCTGAATAGCCACCTCCAGTTGTACTAACAGCAATATATCTCAAGACTTTTGTAAACCCCAGAGTATCATCATGAAACACAGAAGACCAAGAGGGCATGATAAAAATATCAGCATTGTTTAGATAGTGAGAAAGACTGAGACACTTAAAGACTTGACCACTTTGTGTGATAGCTTTAGTGGAAGAAAAAAACAAGAAGTAGTGAAGAAGAGAGTAAAAGCAACCTGTGAATGCCCTAAATGAATAAGGGTGAGAACCAACAATTTTACTTTAGGGGTTTTGCAGCTGGAATGCCACGACACTGTCAGCATCTTCAGAAATCAGATCTTGTCTGTGTTGTAAGGCTTTGTGCTATGCTTCCAGTTTTTATCCAAATGCAGACATTTGCATGTAAATACATGGGTCACTAGATTGAACAGATATCTATATGATATTATAATTATGTCATTTTTCATTTTAAATAAAAAAAGAGTGTGAAAAATACTTTGGTTTTACCAAGAACAACCAACAAAATATAAAATGCTCATTTCCACACAGCTTTAATCCTATGGGCATATGTATCATTTTGACTACCTGTACGAATTTGCCATACTCAAAAGTGTCTCCCAAAAATACACTTAAAAACAGCTTCCAGGCAACACCTAAAACATCACTGTGCATTTGCATTGCATATGCAGTTGTGTCTTCTGGTGTCAGATCCTCCCTGTGAAGCAAAGATTTTTTTCAGACTGTTATTTTGCTTCTGGTTTGCCCATATGTACTGAAGTATGGGAACAAAAAGACTTTGCATATGTTTAATAGGAAAACATTCTAGATTCAGACTAGTGCATTGTCAGTCACAGAGTAACAAGTTGCCCCGGGGGTGTTGCATTTTTAATGAACAACAAAATAATTTACAAATGTCCTGAGAAGACTTAGGATGAAAATTACACTGAATTGGAAAAGCCACAAAAAAGAAACCTCAAAAGCATTGGAGAAAATGCCTTGCAGTAAGTGACTTAAAGGGATCAAATTATTTAGTTTATCAGAAAGGAGTTACACAAGAACTAGGGGAGCCTTTAATTTAGCAGCAGAAGCATAAGAATCAATGTCTCAAAGCTGAGACTAGGTAAATGCAAAGTAAGGCCTATTTTGATGTCTAAAATAGGATGTAAGCATTAGATGTAAGCAAAATTTAAGTATGTAAGCCAAAAAAAAAAAGTTTCTTCATCTTCTTTAGCACATTCACACTAAGTTTGCAGCTCAACTGAAAAGTTTTCCAGATGCCAATGGGGGCCCATCTGTGGCTGCTGGATTCACCAGAAATGGAAATGTGGGATTTAGCTGTAAGCCTAATACATTGGCCCACTGTTGCTGAAAGGAAAGGTCTCACCCACTTTCCAGATTAAAGTGGTCCTTTCCACCTCTTCAATTTTTCAGATTTGTGTGCCAGACAATTTAATTAATTTATACAGCAAGAAGTTATTTGGGGTGTCTCATCTCATCTCATCTCATCATCTCATCTCATCTCATCTCATCTCATCTCATCTCATCTCATCTCATCATTTCATGGATTAATAAGTTTATGGGTCTACAATCTGCCCAATAACTGGTGGGCTTGGCATAAAGTCAGTAATGAAAGCAAGTGATCTTCTTCCTCTCAGTGATATTCATCTATTAGAGCAGGTAACCTGTCTCCTGAAACCATTCTCACCTTAATTGTTTAAGACAGCTAATTGCACCCCTTGGCCAAGTAGAATTCACATTCTTATCTTTTATCTCCTGTACAATCCTCACTACCACAAGGCTGCAGAAGAGAGGTAGGAGGATCCTCCTAATGCAGCTGGGCTGCTGCTCCAGGACCTCAGGAGCTGTGGGATGTGAGGAGAGCAGGCCTGGTGGTGTCTAATTGCCTGATGCCAGAAGCTTGGTTCTCTCACTTGAGATGGGCTAGACTTACTTTGGATGCTTGAAATATAGAACCACAAAAAATCTTGAAGGCAGAGAAGGGAACCCCAAACCCCTTCCTGAGTTAAGTGCTGTAGCTACTGGACTGCCAAGACATCCTCTTTCATGCTGGCTTTCTTTCTGCCCCAGGTCTCAGGTACATACAGAGGCTTTGGTATCAGGATTTCCTATTGGAAGGAAATTTCAGGCCTGTAAAACTAAGGGGCTGCGTGCCTCAGCTTAGCATGGGTACCAGTGCAGTTGCACTGCCTATAGAGTTGCTCAGACATGTCTAAGCCAGCTGAAAATGTGCTCACACGGGTGCTGGTGAAGCCCTGCTGGCAGCACGGTGCTCAGGGCGTGCTCGTTTGCCTTGCTGACACATCTGCTGTGCTCCTGAGGCACGCTCCTTGCACACAGTAGATGTTTCTTGCATTCCTCCAAGGCCCTTCTGTGCCAAGTAGTGTTCTCTGCTGGGAGAACAGGCAGAGACACAGTGGGCAGGAGGTGGGATTGTTGCACTAGTACATGGTGCTTCTTATTTCTCTGATTTCTGTACGCCCACAAATATGGATGAAGTTGTGACTGTTAAAGAAATTGAAATTGTGCTTCCAGTTTTTAGTGGTCCTTCTTTTTTCTGCTCTTCTTGAAAAGCACCGGTACTGTGCATTTCACTGCCTAGCACTTACCCTCAAATGCTAAATTAACCAGGCACTGCATGCAGGAGTTACACGTTACAAACAAGGCAGGTAGATGAAAAATGCCACCCAACAGGGCTCTGCAGCTTCACTGGGTTTGGCTGGACAGTTTCTCTTTGCTACACTGAGCAGGAAGAGCAGAGGCTTTACTTGTCAGGTTGAATCCAAAAAGGCTGTTTGGGCTCTGGGAAGAGTCTCACCACAGCCCTTGCTCCTGCTCTGCTACAGTGCTAACAGGATCAGAGGGCCCAAATCAGCAATCTTGGAATATGGATTCTTGCTACATTTTCCTATTCTTTATCTCCTGCCACCAGAGATTATTGTCCTGCTCTTACTCCTACAGAGCTGATCTCATCTGTGACATATGATTCCCATTGTCATTTCCTCCTTTTAGAATTGAACCTAAAAGCAGTGATGTTTCATATTGAATAGAATATTTTATTTTACATTGAAATAATTTTTAAAACTGAAGGGTGCATCACTTTAGCAGATATACTTTTATTGTGAGGAAAACAAAACTTGGACCTGGGAATATTGGCAGGATTGATTTAGCTTTTTATTTTCATATATCCTATTAATCTTGCCTTTAATCTTTTGTTAAATCTGCTAACATGCACTGAAGGCTGTTTGTACAGAAGCCTTCTCCTTGAAAATCATGCCTATCTTAGGGTTTTTACTGGAGGCAAAGATAATAAAAACAAGACATAAAAGTGCTGAGGGAGAATATTCTCAAAGTGGGAGGGAAGCATATTTCCTTGGCATTTTCCAAAATATGAGTTCCAACATATGAGACTATTTATGACAAAGAAAACAAAAAAGCCAATCTTCCTTGTGAAGAATGCAGAATCATCCTTAATTAATTAAACTCCTACAGTGAGCTCATAAAAGTCAGGATGTTGAATTGCTGTATGTTAATGGAGACTGATTGTTTTTATTATTTTTTCCAGGGGAGTAAAATAAGGTTTCTGAAATTCACAGCAGCAGCAAGTTACAAACATGCTGGGAAGAAATCCTATCAAACATGAAGCAAGACACTCCCACTGAACTGAGTGGATGTGATAGACCTGTCAAAGCTTTGCTTTGCCAGGACACACAGCTATGAAGGAAGAAAGGGACATTGCGGGCTCAGACCTGGGTCCTCATGCCTCCTCATGTGGCTGTGATGGGAAGGGCTATCGTCCTGTCCCACACCACAAAGCCATGGTTGTCCATAGGATGATACCCTGCAAGAGCTGTCTGGACATGGGTCCAGCCCATGACCAAGCAGGAGAACACTTCCCCCAAACCCAGTGCAAGCTTCCCTCAAAAAAGTGAGGAAGCAGGCAGGTTTACAGGACAAACACATGCACACCCAAACAAAACTCCGAGGAATTCAGTTTATGCTGATGCATGTCCTGGGATACCATAAGGCTTACCTTAGTGGTCTGGCAGCCCTAAAAACTTCTCAGGTTCCTAAGGAGCAGAAAGACAATACTGTGACACAATGGTTTCTTTTGCCTTTTCAGCTGTAGGGAAGATATTTGCAATTTCAGCTGGCACATCTTCTAGTGGGGAACACAGCTGGAAGCTAGAGAAGCTCAGTTCTCAGGAAATAAGTAGAAGCAAATTTAATTATACTTGTTGCCTATTCCCTGAACCACAAGTCTAGGAAGAAACTAGTCTTGGCAAAAGCCCTGGAGGGATGCGTTAGGCCACCGCAAGAGATGTGTCTGAGAGCGTGCGTGAAACAAGCCCCGTCCCTGCCTGCCGGAGCCGGCCCCGCTGGCACATCGCCGCCTGTGCCCCGGCAGGGTGGAAGGCAGCAGGTTCGCCACGGCCCCGAGGATCGCTGCAGGGCTCCCAGTGATTATGCTGAAAGGGAGGAGAGCCAAAGCCTGGCTCCTTTTCCTCCTGCGCAGTTAACAGCACTTGAATAAATGTGAGGGAGGTTACCCTTGTTTAACCAGTGTGGCAAGCACCTGTTCATGGAGCACACTGGTACCATCTGCAGGTATCAGCATGGTGAGTGTCTGTGGCCATGAACAGTGTTTTCAGGGGCATGTAGTCAGGAGACGGTTCCCCGTGTCCCCTCCCCACGCTGTTATGACCCTGCTGCACAGAGCTGTAAGAGGGGCCAGTGGCTGTGCTTTTGTATTAGCCCTTCTGTAATGTCAAGATTCAATTATCAGAGTTGCAAGAGCTCCTGCAGAAATGATTTTATCTACTGCACTTAATAGGCTGAGTCAAATAAGATTATTCAATTTAATTCACCCAGTTCACCAAAGCTGTTCCCAAATAGCTTTTAGGACAGTATAATTTTACCTGGAGTGTTTCATCAGTCCACTCCAATGGAAGGCCAAAGAAACTTGTGCTAGCTCAGTGGTTACACAGCCCTGGAGCAGAAATGGACAGACAGGAAGGCAGGAAGGGCCAATTTCTTTCATCTGACAGTGACAAGTTTTGGTAGCTCAAAGTTCCCTTGACGACTGCACAAAGCCCAAAGAGTCGGCACTGTAAAGAATCTGTACATTTAAATTCCTTTATGGTGGTGGTGCTGTGAGAACAGTGTGTCACATGAATGCTACACATCTGAGTACTGCCTCATCCAACACAACAATAAACTAAAGCTCAGCTGACACCAGGTAAATATTTATTATATCATTTTTGAGGCTGATTCCTTATGGAATCTTATTTTGACTTATTTTGCAAACAGAACTGACTGACACCATGTAGTTTTCCAACACATCATTAAGGGTACTTTTTGTAACACTACTATATCATTTTAACTACAAAGCAGAACTGGCAGATAGCCTGCAAAATTCCCACAAAAATAAAACCAAAGCTCCTAAAAATATAAAAAAGTTGTGTAACTGCAAAACTCCCCAAAAAAACCCCAATCAAACCTCCTAAAAGCAACACAACGCTTACATAACTAGAACTCAATTATCTCCTTAGAAATTGACTGTCAATCTAAAAAAGTGAGAACTTAAACAAAGAAGTGTAAACTTAGAAATGCCGCAGGTGAGCACTATAATTTCTCTTCCAAGGGAAGATTATTAAGGCTGCATGAAAGATGAAGTATGAAAAATACTTTGGAATGCCTGTTAAAAGAGGCTGTCAGAAAGTGTGGTGTGTCTTGGATTGTGTTCACTCAAGAACTGTCAAGGGCAAGAACTCTAATGGCATAAAAGCACTTAGAAAAAAACCAGAAGTTCTCGGCTCTGAGAACAAAATACTCCACCAGGGTGTCTATTAGCAACAGGCAGGGCTCAAAGGGTTTGTCTCATCCTTCCAAATATGACTGCATAAAGAAGCACAGCTTAATCACTGAATATTCTTCTGCAACACATTTTAAAGCACCATTTACACTCCTGATGTTTTTCTATTGTTGATTACTATCCATCAATGCAAATTTTAAAAATTAGAATTATTAAAATGCATGTGATTAATGATTGAACTATAACTTGTTGCTGGATGAAGCCTTCATCGTACATGAGTGAAAAGCAAAACTCAAAACAATACTCCCAGTGTTCAGATAGTGTGGCACTTTTTGGGTGGAAGTGAAATACTTATATTTTCCTGCACTGTTGCTATAACATGCAGAAAAACACTCTCACCTCTACTATAAACATATTTTAGCGCTTATTACAAGTATAATATCATGTGAGAAAAGTATCATCACCTACAAGTCCTTGAATAGCCTTTCCTCCCTTTTTCTAAATTGAAGAAACCCTTCCGATTTTATGAGTCATTAAAACAGATTAAATTAGCTAACTTCATTAAAACTAATTTTCTTTTATGTCGTTTGCTTTCCAAAATCTTATTTTCTCATATTTTTTCGTATTTTCCATATCTTTATTTTTTTCCCATGGAAATTTACTTGGTAAAAAAAAATATTAACTATATCCTAAGATTATAACTGAATTCACTTCCTGGTGAAAGTTATTGTCTCACATTTGTGGAATATTAACTTGAAAGAAGCAGGAACAGAAAATGTGAAGTTTGTTTCCCTACAACATACAGCCAATATATGTTAATGGCAATTATTTTACTTTTCCACTTAAGCAAGCTATAATAACAATACTCAAAAGAAGTCTATCATCTTGGGGACATGTTTTCAGTTATCTGCAGAAAGAGCAGATAGACATTCATCTCTTGATCCTGCAGCTATGCTAGCCTTTTTCCATGAAAACTTGCCAGAGTTCCTGCCAAAAGCAGTTGTGCAGGTGAAGGTGATCAGAGTTTATCAATTTTACTTGGGCAAATAGAAATTTTATACATTTTTCACAGGCAGGGAAACAAAACCTATGAGTTTATTTACCTTTTTCTACACTGCTAAGATACCAGTTTCCCAGTATATCCTCTCCAGTCCTAGGAATAGTGAACAGCTGAAATGGACCATGTACCTTTTTAGCTATTGTCTTTATGAATATTGTGTTTCCTGACCTGTCTTAGTATACACCAGTAATGAAACTGCCAGCGGACCACTTCTATTATCTGCAACATTTAATAAAGAAACAGTCCAAGGTGGATAGAAGATATCTTCCTAAAATTTGAGTTCTTTTTGTCGTGATGGAAGACATATTTTTCCAACTCTTGAGTCAAAATTAAACACATTATTTTGTCTGCAGCACTGCTTAGCATTCCTTTACAATCCAGGTATCCCTGTGGGAAACTTACACACAGATTGCTCCTCAAACTCCTGAGGAGAGCAATTCCAATATACCACTTGTATAAAAAGTCAAACTTTGTAATGGAAAGGGAAGAAATTTTGTATTTCTATTACAAATGATCCTTAACTGTCTAGGTTTAGTTTTGAGACAGACTGAGAAGCTGCTTCACACCTGTGCCAGCTTTCCTCCAGGGATCTTGCCTATCCACTGTGTTTGCCCCTCCTGTTGTGTGGGACAGCAAGACCCACAAGGCCCACAGCAAATACTCTTCAGTAATGCTCTGGAAAGCATGGAGGGTGGACCTTCAGGATACAAGTTTCATTTGCTTTAGGGGGAGCAAAACAGAGAAAGTAATTGATTTGTTCACTGACTTATACTGTCAGCCAGAACTGGTAACACTGGGTCACCTTGTAATATTGACACTCCAAACTATTTTCCACAGTATTTCAAAGATTCAGTGGGTTCAGATGGGATTTATATGTGTCCATTAGCAATAAAGTGAGGAAAAATAGTGCCTTGATGAGGAATCCAATCCCAGTACTAATGAGTGTTTCTTCTGAAAACTTGTGAACCTCCTCAGGCAAGGCTGCCTTTGGGAGAATGATTGATATACTTTGATGGACTAAGATCTTAAAAATTGGGCATCATTCAAATTTGGCAATCTGGAATTGTGTTTTCCTGGTGTAGACATTAACATATCTTGTTCTTGAAAATGTTCCTCTCATTTTACTATGTTGTTTTCAGTACATTAGAAAAGAACTTTTACATTCTGGATTAAATAGAGAGTAACTTAACAATGTTCTTCAGTCTGAAATTTATGTGCTTGGTTCTTTAGTCCTCTCTGAACTGTGAAAGAAAACTTGCATGGCATGTGTATGATATGTATTGGTAAATTCATGCTTTGTGAACTGGGTGTGTGTTAACACTCTGGGTATTATAGAGCTTGTCTTTTACAAATAAAAAAAAAAAAAAAGACTAAACCAAAGTTATGAGTTTTCAAACAATATAGAGTTTCCTGAAACAAGTAAAAGTTCCAGACTGATACATTTTGTGTGACAATTCCTTTAAAAGAATAGCAATGACAGTGGTTTTGCCACCACTGACTGATTATCAGGGGAAAATATGAAAGAAAAAGAAAACATACATTAAATATGTCAGTTATGTCAAAGACTGACTAAGAGATATGCAAATTATATCTTTTCTGAAGGAAGCACTGAAAATTTTATAAAATAGGACAAAATTATACTTAAGGCATTCTTCTTAGTACCAAATAATTTATTTAAAAACATTGCTATTTTTATCCTATGATACACTATGAAAAATTGCCATCTCTTCCTCTGTATTACCATTTACTAGAAATATCTTGTCAATTGTAGTATCCATTTCTCCCTTATTTTAATTTCCTTCTTAAATATTCATGCAGCCATAGTCCCATAACCTTTTTACTAAGAAGATTTCTGTATACCTGCCTGTTGATATCAAAAGGAAACAACACTGAGATATGAAGTTTTTCTAGCTCCTTCAGAAGTTCTCTCTATAATTTTAATTTATTATAGTCTTTTGTTGTCTATTTTTACATGCATGGCTGCAAAAGTACCATGGTAAAGCTGACAGGCTACTATCAACACACTGTGTTATAAGCAAATCTTCTTCATCATTTTATCCAAATGATCTGATATTACTCTGAGAAAAGAAATAAATAAAATAAAATAGTGATGAACAGTATGAAAGTACTAAATAATAAAAGCAAACAACATCATTTGAAACTGCCTTAGACGTTAGGATTGGGCTGGGATTCCAAATCCCTTCAGAAAAGCATCTTTCTTGGTGTCAGAGCATGTTTTCCAGCTCATCACATTAATAACTGTGAGAGAATATATATATGACCGCCTCATAATATTTCTCCCTGTACTGGCCATTTAACAGAGTAATAAGCTCATTCACCAAGGGAGAGGATTAAAACAAGGCTGATGGCTCATTCTTTCTGCAGAGAAGTAATTAAAAAATGTTCAGACAATTCCTAATTTTATGCAGCCAGACCAGCCATTAGAGATCTTCCAAAGTACCTGGAAATAACCCTACTTCCTCTGGGGCTACAGGCTCAATCCAAATCATGTAGCAATTTGGCTCTTGAGATGGTTTGGCAACAAACATAACTGGCATTGAAGATAAATGTGTTTTAAACATTAAGCAACTGAGATGTTTAAATGTTGAGCCAGGACTTTCACTCCTCTCAGGAATCTGATTTTCTTCTTTGTTAACTCAGATGAGCAATTTTAGGCTCTGCTTCTGCAAGTGTCTTTCTTACAGGTTTATTTTGCATGTACTTTATATAAACCCCCTAATCTTAAAGGTATTTTTGCAGCATGTGACACTGGTACAGATTTAACATGTTACAGGAAGGTAATTAACAAGATCAATGGCTCTACAAGTATACTTATTCCTGTAATAAGAACATTTAATTACATTTTTTTGTATTTATTGATAAGCATCAATGAATATGACTCAATATGACACTTTCAGGAAAGGTGGAACAGAACAAGAAAGGGTCCATTCTCTGTAAAAAGACATTAGGTTCATAAGTAGTTTCTGCAAAGAGAAGAGGTTTTCCATTCTTGTCCTGAGAAGTGGGTCAGAATCATCACTGATAAATTAACCCCACAGCCCAACTACCTTGCATCACAAAATGTATCTGAAATGTTTACACTGTCCAAGTTGCCTGATTTCTCTCTATATTTTAGCTGGAAGATCAACAGAGGAAGCCACACTCAGGGAACTAGCTGGGGCTTCTGGGTGTCATAAAGCTCATGTCCTGGAAGGAATGAGGACAAAAGGCAGGACAGTTTCAAAAAGCTCCAGAAAACTTAGAAAAAAACCCCAAAATTGCATTTGAAAAATGTACATAAGTAGAGCATTATTTTAACTACTCAGGACAGGCAGAGTTATGAAAACTGACACAAACACCTAACCTACCTGTGGACACGGAACTTCATGGATTTTGTGGGGTTTGCAGCTTCCTTTTATACAGCAGTGGCCTCTAAGGATATATTTTTTGAGTACAGCGAAGTGGCAGAGTTTGGTCTCTTGCCATGAAGTCAAGCTTCATGCTTTGATCATATCTACACCATTATGCTTTCCTACCTTTCCACAAAGGTCTCTGTGCACAGCGTCTGGGTGCAGAGCAAGTGCTGGCTTATCTGTCCCTGACTCACACAGGGGAATATCCTAACAGGCTGGCACAACTGGGAGGGATCTTGTGTGCAAGCCCATGACTTTTTCCTGCTTGACACAGCCTGTGTGTAAGTTTACTCTGAGGTACTTTACTGCTGTATATGTTTCCATTTACTTCACTGGAATTACCCAGGCAAATAAACTCATATCATGCCATAAAAGTTTTAGAATCATGACCTACGTGCATCTTATAAACAGATGGTAGATTATTAGCAGTTATCTTCCAGTGCCTCACAGTGTGGGGAAGACATTGTGCACTTTGGTTTTGTCAGTCCTCTTGCAGTTTACCAGAGTTTTCAAACCTAGCATTTTTATTTGTCATTTAAACTTAGGAATTAATTCAAAGGGATTGGGAGGAGGAAAAAATTCTTTGCTGAAGAAAATACAAGTGGAAAAAATCATATCAAAAGACATAGATAAAGGATATCTAAATAGAAATGTAAGAGGAGAGAAAAAACATCTGGGAGGCTGACTAATCAGGGACTTCACATTAAACAGTCAGGCAATCAATCACACTGGATAAAATTCATGAGGTTGGTAATCCTTTCCTATATAACCACCAAACAGCATAATTCACTAATACAGTGTAAGTACCATCCCTAGCTATTAACTGATTCACTCCATAGTCTAGTTGAAATGTAATACCTGAGTTCAGCTTACACAAAACCTACAAAAAGCTATGCAGCAATTTTTACTTACACATAAACAGGTTAGAACTGTGTTTTCTATTTATGTTTTGTTTCTAGAGCTCTTGCAGCAATTGCTGTGACCACTACTCTAATACTTGTGCTATGATTGCCCTTAGAAATTCTTATTCAGATTTAGCTCAGTGGTATTCATAAGCAGACAGAAGGCAAGAGCCAATTCCCAAATTATAAAAGCTTTATAAGATGAGGAGATGTGACAGGCAAAGGCAAGAAGCAAGGAAGCACTATACTAATTTTAAAATGAGTACCTAACTTTCAAAAAGAAGAAATTACATCCCTACCAGTCAAAACCAAAATACATTCAAATGTCGAGGTCCCGAAAATAGCTACATATGCAGCTGTGGAATTAGAGCAAACCATTACATTGATAAATACAATGGATTTGTGCAAGGAACACATTTAAAGCACAGTGACTGTGCTTTACCAGAAACCAGATTTTAAGAGTTATGATCAGAAACTTGGAAGAGAATAATAAGATAAACCTGGGTGGCAAAAATCATTCATATGCTGTGTTCTCCCCACAGTTCAGCTCTGGCATGTTAACAGTGCTCTTACAGCAGCAGCAGGAGAGGTAGGTACTCTAAACCACTCTAAATCAGAATGTACCCCTTACTCCCTCAGCCCCTCCATACAGAGGCACACCGGACCCTCAGCACGGAGCAGCGGGTGAAAGCTGGATGCAGGAATGGCGAAGGAGGAGCCGGAGCCATGCACTGCCTCCCCTGCACCCGAGCCTGGGAAGCACAGAGGCCCCAGCGCTGCTGGCAGACTCCCTTCAGGTAATAGCAAAGGGGCAGAGAGTGACACAAGACAGCAAAATGAACTGCTGCCAGATGGTTTATGGTACAAACCTCCCCCTTCTTTCATCTCCCAGACTTACAGAGCTGCTGGGAATGGAGGGGGCAGGGAAGAAGATCAGACTGTGGGTGGGAGGCTCACTCAGATGAGTCTGGGAGCCACTGATGCAATGAATTCTTCTGAGTAAGAAAGCATAAAAAGAAAGGTTATCTTCAAAAATCACTAAGTAAATACATTTTAAATTGAGAATAAATATAATAAATCCACAGACAATTCAACAGTAAGGGGAAAACATTTGTCAATTTTTTTTCTCATCAATAATTTTTCTTATTTGTTCAATACAGATACTTCTGAGAATAGTATTATCTTTAGGCAGCAAGATAAATCACACAATATTTGTCTTCTTCTAAGACAGGCTCTACAAATTCCTCTAATTTACAAGTATTTGAAGAAATCTTTTATTATTATTATTATTAAAGCAAATCAAAGGTCCTGTACTATACTGTTTAGATTATAAGGGCTCATCCTTTCTATTAGAGGAATAATTTAAGTTAAAAATTTACACATTCTTCTGTCAATTTTACATTTCATTTGACAACAGAAAGAAAAGTGAGCCCCTTTGAAATCTCTCCTTAAAAATTCAGGTTACAGAGAAAGTGAGGATCTCTGCATTAAATTATACTTTCTTGTCCTTTTAAAGTAGGACTTTGAATCCCCTAAGGTAAGAAATGAGCTGCTTTCCAGCCTAGATAAGGATGGATGTGTAGTTGTGCGTGCAGAAACACACACTGTCTCAATTTTGTTCATTTTCCAACAAAAGGATTCACAGGCACCAGCTCCCTATCCTCTGCATAGGTGTGTTCTGCCCCAGTGTAAGGGAACCCCTGCTGCTTCTCTCCTCCAGCTGCATTCAGGTTGAAGCCTGAAAGCCTTCCTGCAATAGCAGAGGAATATTACTAAGAATTTTCTCATGAAAAATGCATTGTGCAAAAAACCTGAACAGCTTCATATTTGCTGCAGTTAAAGCCCCAGACAGGAAGATTTTCAAATCCCAGACAGGAGCTCTGGTGCATAGAAGCCAGTGGCAGATCAGTCCCAAGTCCCTGATGTTGAGAGAGGTTGAAGGAGACGTCACTCACAAGGCAAGTGAACTCACAGAGCTTCTCACAAGCTCTGCTTGTCTGTATCCCAAGAGTTGTGG